>NC_056742.1:2280000-2382500 GCF_019279795.1 Protopterus annectens | reverse complement strand
CTACATAAATGCTTATTCTTGTAGCATTTTAGTTGCTTATTCTGTTTCTTATAACATTTAGGTGTTTCAGAAATAGAATAACTGTTTTATGCAATTATTACATTAAATATAGGAAATATGTTTGTCCTAATATCTCAGGACATTTGCCATTTTTTCACTTGTTATGCAGGACACAACTGGCCAAAGAGGGACTGTCCCTCACAAAGTGGGACAGGTGGTAGCCCTAGTGCCTGGATGTCAATGGGGTTGGACATTGTGTTATGCCACAAAGTCCAATCTTGAGAACAGACACTTATCCCATTAGGGATGTCCAAAAATTGTGAACAACAGACCCCATTCAGCTGGCTATTTGAAAATGTGGTATTGTTATGCATGCATGGGATACCTAGTTTGCAAGCCTGAAACTGCCTAGGGTGCGACTGTCTACTAGATGTGGGTAGGGGGCACTATGTGCAGATATGGCTGCGTCAAGCTAGCAGCCTGAGTATGGGTGGTTTTGGTAGGCGTTCAGCAAGGGAGGGGGTGGTGTGCTGTGGAGGGGATGATGGGTATTCAATTATGTATCCAGGTGTGTTGGGGTTGGATGGCTCAGTTCAGGCCAAACCATTATGTGGGTGTGAGCTGGTCATGTTTCTGTACATGTGTATCGCACATTTTAATGTTCATATGTTTGTTGGATTGTGTTCTGCAGTATGGCCTGTCAGGGTGTATTGCGGATGTGAATGTATGTTCTTTGGTTTCCTTTCTGATTCACCCACTGCTCCCTCGTACACCTCCAGTTCACCTATTGTACATCTGATCCAGTCTCCCCTTGGCGAATTATTACATTACCCCTCACCCCCCCCATATTCCACAGACACCATCCATCCCTTCTCTGGTTGATGGCTCATGACACAGACAACAGAACACATTGCTTACTTTACATATCTCTGCTACCAATATGGTTGTGAGGATAACCCTGGCATATTTGATCTTCCACATGCGGTACTTCCCGCAGATAGGTGCACGCAAATACCTATCTTTCATGACATGGTAGGTAGACCTGGGTAATACCCATTCATCTTTGGGCAATCCAGACAGGAACGACCTGGACCATAAATGAGCAGATATTGAGCGAGTGCTCTGACCATTGGTAGGGTTGCCACCTTTTCAAATAGCCAAAGTGGGACATCTTCGGGACACACATCAGATTTTACAGGCCGACACATACCCACGGTCATAACAAAGGAGAGTACTTTACTTCTATGCCTAAGTTACAGCTTATTCTTTTAGCTGTTTAGTTGCTTATTCTGTTTCTTGTAACATTTAGGTATTTTAGATACAGAGTTAACTATTTTATGGAACTATTACATAAAATATGGGACATAATTATGTCCTACAATTGCAAGACATTTGCCATTTTTAATATCTGTGGTAAGGACACGACTGCCCAGAGAGGGACTGTCCCTCACAAAGTGGGATAGGTGGTAACCCTAACCATTGGATTAGGCTTAGCAAAGGGCAGCGGCATGCAAACATGCTGCATTTCACTTCCACTTGGTATAACAATCAACACTACAATGGAATATGCGCACAGGGTTTTAAATGTCATTTGTTTGAGGAACGGGGGATCAACATTCAGCTACGTGCCTTTGTGTTTACTTTTATTTTGGTGTTCACGAAACTGTCTTGTATGCTTTGCATACATTTCGGTATCCATGGACACTGGCAGGAGTGATTACTATTAGAGGCAGGCTGTACTAGTCAGCATTTTAGGTTGCGTGTCTGCAGCCAACTTGTTCACACCTCCGTGCAGCGCTTAGACACGCCCCCTGCACTCACGCATGTTTCCTATGCACATGGACGTTGTGGCAGCATGCCTTCATTAATACGCATGTGGTGCTGCTGTGCCATCTCTACACCGCACGGTTGGCACAAGGCTAACACCGTCCTTGCGCTGAGCTTCATGAATCCCGGGGAGTGTCTTTAGTGATATTTTAAAGTGAAAAGAAGCAGTGCTTGCTTGAAGGACTTAATAAGGAGAACCAGGAATCTTGTCCTAAAATGCAAAATTTAGAAAAGCTGAAGTAATACCTTGTATTAAAAAAGTCAGACTTAATAATTTTTACTAAAACTGAGGCAGTATCACATGAATTAAAAGTCTGAAACTGAATAACTGTTGATCTATAAAACACAATACCTGCAATCGCCCTAAAACTGAACATACTAATGGAGCTTGTCTGTCTGAGTGATTTGTAATGTATCAGAGAGGTTCTGAATTATTTTTCAGTATTATAAAACACGGATGGCTATTTTCTGAAGCATAAACATTTTCCTTGACCCCATTTGAATGATTATTTGAATTATGCCAGAGAACTCTTGATAAAATTCTTCTCTGTGGACTGTGAGTGGTAAACCAAAATAAGGACTGAAAGTATAATTTCTAGGCATCAGAAAGAACAGTCATCCACAAAAAAGTTAATGGAGTTATTATACAACTTTTATTCAGGTAAAATATACAATGGTGGCTGAAGTCTGATAAATGGATCAGGGATCTTTATCTAACACAATACTGGTCATGACCCTAAATATAAATTGAAAGACTGAAAACTGAAGATAAATATGGTCAGCATATTAGACCAACCCCTGGATTGTCTATGCCTTGCACAACGTGCAAGATCAGTGCAGGAGCCCTTGCAGGTAATATGTTTACTGTGCAATCCAGGAGCAGCCTGCAGGGGCGTGCACGAGGGCTCCTGCACTAGTCCTGCATCGACTAAGCCCCTGTATGCAAATCACTCCATTTGCAGGACAAATCCATGCAAATGAGGTGAATTTGCAATCCAGGAAACTTGCAACCGGCCATGCAGGACTAGTGCAATTTGCAGAAATGTACACAGTTAGTAACCGAGTACATTTCTGCAAAATCCAAAACGGAGCTGTGACAGCTCCAAATAAAGGCTGCATATCATCTAGGAAGCATGCCAATGACCAAGTATAAAGCCATTGACATTGCAAACAGCCAAAAACATTACAAAATCAACTTTTATTTTTTTTTAGCTGATCTTGGCTGTTTAAGTAAAGGGCAGCGGCGCGCAAACAGGATTGGGGGTAAAATAACAAACTAAACCTAAATAAAGCATTCTAACTAAAATCACTATTCTGCCATGCAAGTCAATGGCAGGCAGAAGACAACATGGCCACTGAGTAATGGTTGCTAAGGGGGGAGGCTCAGTGTGAAACATGTAACTATGCATTAGCAGGCAATCCTATGCAAATGAGAGGAATGATAGTGAATCCCAGTTTTCCCCAGCATGCTAGTCAGGTCCCAACAGTGTAAGAGTAGGAATAGCTTGGTGCAACCCTAGGAGTTAGCTGACATCATAGGAGTGTGTCTCAGGCGTATTGTAAGCGGACTGGAGTCCTGTGGCTCATGTTTGCTCCTAGCTTAGCACAGCTAAGCTAGGGAGTATGTCTGAATCTGCCTAACACTCTTTACATTGACTAAGTGGGCGTGCATGCCACACCGGGTTTTAAAGGAAGAAGACAAAAGTTAAACCAGGAAATAGCAGCACTGTGCACATTTGACTGCACTGTTTGTGCGGCGCACATCCAGGCTTAAACAGGAAGGCAATGGGAAGGGAAAACTGCAGTAGGAAGGTAATCAAGGTGAACTAGCATATCTGGCAGGTGAAATGTATCCGAATCAGACAGTTACATAGGCAGCAGACCAGCCCAGCCCAGAACACTACTATAAACTATGCAAACACCTTCCCCTCTCTTTTTTCTCACACTCTACACCACCAGTGTATACAAGTGGGGAATTTTTAACAAACAAACCTACAAAATGAGATGGGCTGCATCAGGCAACATAGAACATGTGCAAGAGGCTGAGGGTGGTGAGGATGTGAATGCTGCCGATCAACACACAGTGAGGAGATGGAGAGGAGCGTACAGATCCAGGGTAACCTACTAGGGGCTACATGAGCTGGACATAGTGGAGTGCTCTAGGGTGGACAGTGACCTCCAATAGCAAATTGTTGAGCTGTGCCAGCCACACCTGACACACCAAACTGACCAAGGGGAATCCATCCCAGTGGATACAAAGGTATTTGTAGGCCTAGGAATACTAGACACAGGTTCCTCCCAAAGCTCAACTGGAGATATCATGGTGATCTCACAGGCATCAGCATCCAGAGCATTCCACCAATTCCTGGATGCCACGCCAGACCATGCCAGTAAGCACGTATATTTCCTCAACACCCATGAGGTGTTGGCCAGCAATATGTGTCTCTTTCACCAAATAGCAGAATATCCTGAGGTAGTGGGTGCTATAGACTGCATGCACATACACATCAAAGCACCACCCGGTGATCAGGGTAGGGCCTACATCAACAGCAGGGGCATCCCCTCCATCAACTGGCAGGTTGTCTGTTATACCCAGGGCATTTTAATGAATGTGTGTGCTGGCTGCTCTGGAAGCTATCACGATTCCCACATTTGGCATCTGATGCAGCTGTACCAGAGATTTGTCAATGGAGATATCCCCTATGGTCACGTAATGTGGGATGCTGGTTACACACTGGAGCCATGGCTGATGACACCCATCAGAAATATACACACTCCTGAACAAGAATGTCATAATGAGGCACATGCACAGACCGGACTTATAATAGAGAATATGTTTGGGATGCTCATGTCATGGTTCCAGTGTCTGGACACATCCGGTGGAGCCTTGCAGTACTCACCAGATACATGTACCCAAGTTGTTATGGTATGTGCCATACTACACAATATGATCCTGCAGAAACATCTGCAGCAGGAACAGCACGGGGCAGGGCCACACAGCCCCCCATCACTGCCAAGGCCTGCACAGGCACAGAGTGACTCGGAGGAGGAAAAACCTGAGCCTGCCCCAGTAGGCAGATGGAGGCATGCCCATTATGCCGAGGCCATGGCAAAGAGACAACACATAGCACATACACTGACACAGTAGGGGCCCAGGGAATGACACCACTCTCTGCTCACACATACAGTAAAAAGGATGCCAAACATGACACTACCTGTGCTCAACCATGTATAGGGAGTGTACTATGTGCATCCGACATAGGCAGCCCTCCAGCACCATCCGCAATTTTGGCACACCCACAAAGTAAGTCAATCAACCTACCAATTGCCAAATGGAGTAGAATGTGTAGTTACCTGAATCTATGATATGGATGTGAGCATGCAAGGGAACTGGGTGGCTAAATGTTATGGCAGCAGAAAGTAGACACTCATATTGGCACCATGGCATCTGTAACACATACTGGAGTCACCAAAGTAGCCAGCACTACACAGGGTGACAAAACCCACTGCAAAAAATGTGCTGGGTGACATGTGTGTCCATATGACTCACACATGCCAATCAGGGTGGTTCACATACCCAACAACAGCCAGCCAGCAGGACAGGTGTAGACAAACCCAAACAGAGCCTGTGCTATGGCCTGTGAATGATGGCTATGGGAAACCACCCCCCAGGCCTACACAGACAGACTACAGCATATCAGGCAGTGGGATGTTAGTTTTGAAGGGTAGGAAGTCAGACACTATTATGTGGGGCAACCAAAGCTAAGATCTGTAGTACATTGGTATGCCTCTAGTCAGCATGATAGGTAAGAATACAGAATGAAATGGAGTACCTGACATACCAGTACAGTCATAGCAAATGTGTACAAGTGTCAGGTGTGCCCCCCCATCCTATGTAGTAATATAATAGCAGTCAGGTGTCCCCCCCAATCCTGTGTAGAAATGTAGAAATAGACAGGTGTGCCCCCCATCCTATGTAGTAATGTAATAACAGCCAGGTGTGCCCCCCCAATCCTTTGTAGAAATGTAGAAACAGTCAGGTGTGCCCCCAATCCTGTGTAGAAATGTAGAAATAGTCAGGTGTGCCCCCCATCCTACATAGTAATGTAATAACAGACAGATGTGCTCCCCAATCCTGTGTAGAAATGATGTAGAAATTGTCAGGTGTGCCCCATCCTACGTAGTAATGTAATAACAGTCAGGTGTGCCCCCCAATCCTGTGTAGAAATGTAGAAATAGACAGGTGTGCCCCCCATCCTATGTAGTAATGTAATAGTCAGGTGTGCCACCCCATCCTGTGTAGAAATGAAGAAATAGAAAGGTGTACCCCCCCATCCTACATAGTAATGTAATAACAGTCAGGTGTGCCCACCCAATTCTGTGTAGAAATGTAGAAATAGTCATATGTGACCCCCATCCTATGCAGAAATGTAGTAACAGTCAACGCCAAATGAATGATGGATACTCTGCAGAGGCAGCATGCTACCTGTAGGTGTACAACACAAAGGTCAGCACTGCAGTACAAACTACCCGGACTCGATCCACACAATAAATACAGACGGGCATACTGGGCATGCTCACACACTTAAACACATGAAGGCCATGTCTGCAATCACCAGTGGACTAGACATATCTGTCAGTCGCAGATGTTAGTGTAGACACTCCTCAGTATGCACCTCTCATGCCTTGCACATACAGTGGATAGAAATACAGACATATATGTAAGGACTACACACAATAATAAACCAAAGCTAGACATACATAGATGTGTGGAAGAGGGTGACTGTGACAAGGAGCCATCCAGGCCTGTCCCACCCAGCACACAGCCAAAGGGCCACAACCACACAAGGGTCAGATGTCACTCACTGCAGATACTAGCCACCAGTATCTGTCAGCATTACAGACTATGTGGTACATGTGCTAGCTGTGCAACATGACTATACAAGGAAATAGTCATCTAGCAGCTGTATACACATACCTGTGAAATATGACCATGTGTGTGCCCGCATGTGGCGTGTCATCCTCTAGACGAATGGGTTATGGCCCATGCACACACACACTGCCCTCCCCATAGCCCTACTATGACAAGCCTGCTGAGGTCATCCACTGTGTAATACACCTTTGAGAGAGTTGTAGCCCAGTAATCTTTGTGATGCATCCCATAACTGCTGTAGTGTGATAAACTAGTTAGGTAGGAGTTCCAATCATAGACATGGCAACTGTGTGTGTGTGTGTGTGTGTGTGTGTGTGTGTGTGTGTGTGTGTGTGTGTGTGTGTGTGTGTGTGTGTGTGTGTGTGTGTGTGTGTCTGTCTATGTAGAGAGCAATGTTTTTTAGGTTAGTCACACTGCCTACAACTGAAATGCTCTATTTTGGTAAGGCTGCTGATGTCATCCACCTAGAAATACATCTCTGGGAAGTTTGCAATCCAGTAATCTCCGTAGTGTGTGCCATAAGTGTGTACTGCTGTAGTGTGATAACATAGTTAGGCAGGAGTTCAAATCCTAGACTTGGCATTTGCGTGTGTATCTCTCTATGCAGTGAGCAATTGTTTTTAGGGTAGTCACACTCCATACATTTCGAATGCTTTACTTTGGCAAGGATGCTGATGTCATCCACCTAGAAATACACCTCTGGGAAGGTAGTAGCCCAGTAATCTCCATAGTGCATCCTATTACTGTGTACTGCTGAAGTATAATAAATTAGGTGGGATTTCTAATCCCAGACATGGCAAGTGTGTGTGTGTCTGTTTGACTCTGTCTGTGTAGAGAGCAATGCTTTTTAGGGTAGTCACACTGCATACAATTCAAATGCTCTACTTTGGTAAGGCTGCCGATGTCATCCACCTAGAAATACACCTCTGGGAAGGATGTAGCTCAGTAATCTCCATAGCGTGTGCCATAACTGCATGCTGCTGTAGTGTGATATAGAACTCTGGTAGGGTTCTCTTCCCACCCATGTCAATTCTGGATGCTATGAGTGTGTTTCAATGTCTGTGTAGGGAGCAATGCATTTTAGCCTAGCCACATTCACTACAATTCAAATGCCCTACTTTGGCAATCCTGCTGATGTCATCCAATGTGAAATACACCTTTGGGGAAGGAGTTCTCAAATAACCTCTGTGGTGCATCCTATAACAGCTTCATGCTGTAGTATGATATAGACCTCTGTTAGGGGTTCTATATCCACACATGTTGGTTGTGGATGTTATTTGTGTGTTTCAGTGTATGTGTAGGGAGCAGTGCATTTTAGCCTAGCCACACTCACTACAATTCGAATGCCCTACTTTGGCAATCCTGCTGATGTCATCCAATGTGAAATACTCCTTTGGGAAAGGAGTTCTCCAGGAATCCCTGTGGTGCATCTTATAACAGCTTCGTGATGTAGTGTGATATAGACCTCTGTAAGGTGTTCTATACCCACACATGTCAGTTGGGGATGTTTTGTGTGTATTTCAGTGTCTGTGTAGGGAACAATGCATTTTAGCCTAGCCACACTCACTACAGTTCGAATGTCATACTTTGGCAATCCTGCTGATGTCATCCAATGTGATATACACCTTTGGGGAAAGAGTATTCTAATAATCTTTGTGGTGCATACTATAACTGCATACTGCTGTAGTATAATAAACGAGTTTGGTAGGAGTTCTAATCCCAGACATGACAGGTGTGTCTGTGTTTGTAACTCATATCTTGTGTGGAGGTGGCTGTGAGTGTGTAACAGCTGGGCCCAATGTGGAGTGGGCTTTGCAAATTTCTTATATGGTGGCCCTAGTATATATCACAATGTCCACCGTACAGTGATAACAGATGTGAAATAGCTCAGAGGCTGGGGGAAATCCATACCCATACATATGACATCAAGGCCAGGCAAACAAAGTTAGAAACCCTAGTATTAGCCAGAGAGCACTCTCAACCCATGTCTCATACACACTCACACTTTGCCTAGAGAACAGCCGCTATGTCAGTAGTACACTGCATATTGCTGACTGATAGTAACTATGGAGTGATTGCAGTGGCCTACAGAGGACATGGCACCCTGTCCATCTGTCCATTAGCCACGTACATGCAGACAGTGCACCTTCCCCATGTTTCCCACTGGACACGTGCAACACCTGGGGTGCCATCAAATGTGACGCACAAAGGACATACCATGTCTGAAAACATGCCCCGTATGGATAGATGCCTCTAGCACCAGGAAATGCCGTTAGCATGCTATCGATGTAGTTGCAGGGTAAACCTGCTGCCCATTACCAGTTCCCACCACATGAGGCTAGGACTGGTACATTTGATGATAATCTGTGTACACAACATGGGCCAGACACTCCAGGTACAGTTCCACATGTCACTGTACATGCATGTGGGAGGTGTGCACATCACAGACACCATCCATGTCATGGACTAAGGAACACATACATGGCAAGCAATGCACAGCATTGGCCACACGCAATAGTCACCCAGGTGACTGGATGGTGAATACAATACCCACCTGTGTGGGCAAATCCAGAAACTACAGCCCTGAGCCACAATGCAGTTCACTGTCATTTGGCCTGATGCCAAGGTATACACATCACCTAGCCTTGTATAGTCATCTGGCACAGTTGACCACTACACACCCGTGAATCAATGCACCCATGCATGTCAGTACTGGCACTGTGTGTGTGTGTGTGTGTGTGTGTGTGTGTGTGTGTGTGTGTGTGTGTGTGTGTGTGTGTGTGTGTGTGTGTGTGTGTTATGATGTGTATGTTCACATTCATACTCACTACAACCCCAATTGGCATACTGATGCATGCTGTCTGATGTCAGACACCTCCCTATACCCTTTGCTCATATAACCTCCATATGACCCCTGTGGTGCATGTGATACCTGCACAGTAATGTGTTGTGGCAATCTCACTAGTGATGATTTGTATTCCTGGCCCTGCTGAGTGTGTCAATGTGTGCATCCTGTGAGAATGTGGCTGCGTTGACACTCACATCTCTTCATGCGGGCAGGCACATGTACTACAACTACAGTATAGCTACCATATCCCTGTTGCAGATGTTCCTCACCATCACATATATTTTCTGAGGGCTCCACAACATATAACCTATGTGTCACATCCAATAACTGCATAGAAATGTAATAGCACTACATAGTCGTCAGGGGTTTGATACCATGTTCTGGTAGGTGTGTGACTCAAACATGCTTAAGTTTTACTCTCCCACCCCTCCCTGACTTGTCTTTGCCTCTGTCTACCTCTCTCACTCCCTCTCTTGTGGATGTGGAGACCTACACCTGCTTTGCATAGGTAGCAACATCTGTATTTTAAGTGCACGAATTGCAGCCGTCCCCCAGCTGATTGCATGTGGAACAGCTGTGGTAACATTCCCATAGCCAATTGCATGGAAACACACTCCAATATCTAGGAACATCATGTTGGTGTTGTGCCTTTTCATTCACTGTGAGCAGGAACTCGATCTGTTGTTGGGCAAACAGCATCTCAGGTGGATTGGGGATTTACCTCTAACAACATACACTGTAGAAGCAGGGCAACACACAGGAGGGGGATGTGCCTGACCTGACTACAGACTGTAAGTGCTGCTATACTGCATTTGGAGTAATATTGGCTTAAAAGGGTGTGTGTGGATATGGCTGTCCTACATGTTTTAATACCTGCCATGTCAGTTCTATGTTTATGAGGAATCCCCATCTGTACCAATGCACCAATGCACTGTATGAACACGTACAAAAATGAATGGAACTAGCCATACCCAACAGAACCAAGATGCTCTCCTCCAAAAAAAAGGAAGCCAATTTGGTGGTCCCCTGCCATTAATAAACTCTACAACAGAAGGAAGAAATGGTTGCAGAAAAAGGTGATGTCTCAAGACTGGAAAAAATCCCTTATTAGCCTCAACAAAAAGTTGAGATTCCTCATTAAAACCTGTAAAGCCAGCTATGAAGGCAGAATTGCAGGAGACACTAAAAATAACCACAAAGCCTTCTATAGTTATATCAAGAATCTCCACGGTAATACCCAAGTTTGCTCTGAGTTACTGCACAATGGTACCTCCTATAATGAGCCAACAGATATTGCCAACATACTGGCTGACAGATTCAGCGCCAGCTTTACTCATCTCCCCCACAAAGGACCAATCACAATACCAGAGGAATTCCAGGAACCCAGCATTAGTGCAGTACAGATTAAAGCTGCATTGTCCAAGGTCAAGAATACAGCTTCCATTGGACCTGACAATATCTCTGGATGTGTTTTACATGAACTACAAAGTGAACTGGCACCACATCTGTGTGCCCTGTTCAATCACAGCCTAAACTCAGGCTTTGCCTCTACTGAATGTTGCACTGCTACAGTCATCCCTCTCCATAAAGGGGGAGTGACTACAGACCCTGGGATTTATTGCCCCATTAGCCTGATGAGTCTGATATGTAAGGCTATGGAGCGCAACATCATGGACCTAATTAACAAGGGAATCTCCAAACTCTAGATCCCATGCAATTTGGTTTTGTGAAAGGTAGATCATGCCTGCTCAACCTGGTTGTCTTCTTTGAGTCAGTCACCAGAGCTCTGGATGAGGGCAAGGCAGGTACAGCCTACCTTGATCTGGCCAAGGCCTTTGATACCATTCCTCCCTCAGGAATTATTGATAAACTCACCAAACTAGGCATCAACCCCTATATCATGAGGTGGGTTGCAAATTGGCCCACAGATACCCACTTTGTGAAAGTAGCAGACTCCAAGTCAGACTGCTAACCAGTCACGAGTGGAGTCCCACAGGGATTGGTCCTGGGTCCTCTCCTGTTTGGCATCTACTTCTCAGAAGGCCAGGCCAACACAGACGGACTCTGGCTGACCAAGTTCACAGATGACTGCATGCTTGGAGCCATTATTATCTCCCCAAGTGATGTAGACATCCTACAGAAAGGCTCCACTGAGACAAATGAGTGGTGTTGATACCATGGCCTTAAGCTTAATGCCAAAAAATGCATTGTCATCCCCTTTGGGAAAAACTCAGTTCCCTCTAATTACCACATTGATGGGATCCCACTGAACTTTGAAGGCATTATATGAGATCTGGGGCACAGGTTGACAGCAACCTCTCCTTCGACCACCACATTGCTACTGTGGTCAGAAAGTCCTTCTGTGTGGCACATCTCATTACCAAGGGCTTTGCATCCAGGAAGAAAGAGGTCATCATCTCTTTCTACTCTTCCCTCAGTAGGCCAATCATTGAGTATAATGCCCAATTTGGCATGTACCTCAGTAGACACATGCAACAGCTGGAAAGGCCACAAAAGTACCTCACAAAGAGGATCCTAGGCCTTAAACACATGTCCTACATGGATAGACTCAAAAAAAACTACAGCTATTCTGTCTCATATCATCTACTAAGAGGTGATCTTTGCTTGACTTACAAAGCCATGTCAGACCCAGCTCTGTTAGAAATGCTACATCTAAAGAAATCCCAATCCCTCCGCACTACATGCTTCAGAGACTGCAACCTCATTACCACAATCGACAGAACACACTGGAAGGACAGGTTGATTACCCAGAGACTGCCCATGCTCTGGAATAGACTTCCCATGCATGTCAAGCAGAGCACCTCTCTGACCCTCTTCAAGAGAAATCTTGATGAGTGGATGGGAAATAGAAAGTTCACCAAGGGGATCACTCCAGTGGCTCTACTTCATAGAGGCACTGGGAACTAACGTCAGGCGGCACAATGCTAGGCTTGTAAAGGATCCAGGGCCATTAGCCTAGTACACACCTATAAACCTATGAACCTATATAGTACTATAAAATTTGTTACTGAATCTAGTCCTTCATCAATGCTTCTGTTAATGACTTTGTGGTATGGAAAACTGTTGCCACTTAGTGGATACATTATATGACTGACAATCAGGAAGGAGTGTTTTAACAGTGTAAGAAAAGCCTTTTCAGGATGAAATGTGTATTGTACAGTAATGTTATATAGTTTAAACTGAAGATACATAATATACTGGGAAATTCACAGGGAGAGAGTTCATGTTCAAGAAAGAAGTGCATGTACCAAAAATAAACAAAAGCTATATTATCAGATTTGAGAAACTAGTAAGCAACACAAGAAAGCAGAAAAGGGGAAGGGTAATACTTAACTGTAGAAAAACATATGTCTTCATTTTACCTCATAAGGTAACTGTTTTGTGTGATGTTATCTGAACTACTATGTACATATGTGACATGGCCAGCCTTATGCCAATTGGACCTATTTAGACCAATAGAGCTCCACTGCCATAAGTCGTCTTACACAGGGCTATGACAGGGTCATTATGACTTATATGACCTATAAGACTTAAATAAGAGTTACTACAGCCATGTGCAAAGCCCTTTCTAACCCATAATACTGCTTCTGCAGTAGCTATGAGTCTTGAGTATTATTAATTACGGTCTTGTGACACTTGTATGACTCACAGTATTAGTTTGGATTAACTATCTGGTTTTGTTTATCATTCCAATTACTGTTGCAAAAGATAGTGTGTAACAAAGACTGTGAATGGTGCTCTGTTTTCTTTTAATTCTGTTGCTGACATGGGGTATACAACATTTCTTAATGAATATAAATATAAAAAATAACTGCAATAGTCAGCCTCAGGAACCATGAAAACTAATGCTAGCAAGCCCAAGCAATAACATGAACAGATACTAAAATGTGAGGTAACTTCTAATCTTATACTAATGTTACCAGTAAGACAGTATGGCAGAGTAACATTTGCTGCAGATACAGATAGGAGCAAAATAATCAAAGAGAAGTGAAAGACAAGGTCTGTATGTTGAGTGGAGGGAGACTGAGGTAGATAGAAAAATGATTACACTTGACTAAAACAGGAAAACATTAACAAAAACAATGTGATACATAGAAGTACTGCATGGATACCATAGTTTCAGACTCACATACAAAAATGGATGGCAGACAAAAACTTAAAGGCAGGAAAAGGTTGGGCTGGATTGAGGAAGAGTTTTAGGTGGAAGTGTGCCACAGAAAAGTCTGTGTGAGCTTTGCATGCTTACTTTACATCCATGTGGGTTTCCTTAAGGCATTCTAATTTCTTCCCACTTGCCAAAACATGTTGCTCATTGGCTACAATGAAGACTCTCTGCATGCAATCTGCCTGGATTATGGTTGGAAGTGATCTACAATCAGTAGTAGACTTACCTAGTTTAGTAAATAATTATGTAAATAAAAATAAACTTTCAAAAATAGATATGTGTTATGTGTGGCAGTGTGTGGAAATGCCATTTTTAAGGAGATACCTGAGATGATGATGATGATGATTAATTATTCTGAGAAAGTTCAACAGTTTTATGGGTGCAACAAGATTTGAGAATTAACTGGGCAAAGGACTTCAACAATTCAGACCAGGTGCAGGATACGACTGTAAACTCATGAATAAAGAAAAGGGTACCATTGATGTGAAAATGTGTAAATGATATTAGAATATTTCTATTTCCACAACCATCAAACCTATCGCCACTCCCTCAGTTGCCCAGACATGCTGTCGTCCAAGCACATTGGGCTTAGAGAGAAGAGTTGGGGACTATAATCAAAGGATTTTAAAAGGTCCCATTTTTCAATTAAGCTTGCTTCAGATTAGCATGTTCTGCTTAGTGTTGTGTTTCAAAAAATATAATAAATAAAAATATTACTTTGTTTTTAATATACAGTAATCACATGCATTTCTGATACCTAATTTCAAATAATCTGAAGTCCAAGAGGCAGAGGGTAGAAAGGGTTGGGTGGGAGTGAAGTGGTAGGTGGTGTGGTCAGCTCATGGGGACCACCAAAATTGCCCATATAGGGACCCACAGTTGCTAAGGTTAGCACTGATTTGTGAAGATTGCAAATCTGGAAGGATGTAAAAAGAATAGAATCATCTCTTAAGACTTCAAGGTCTGCACCCAAAATAGTCCAAAACCTGTATTGGATATGTTATGTACAGTAATAAAACAAACACATTAAATGTACCCCTAGAAATTGCCAGAAGGAAGATAAAAATATGGAAAAAAAAACTTAAAACGTTCACCAAGATTATTATTATTTATTTACTGGGAAAGTCCACTGGGCCAAGCAGAGCCTATTTTCAGTGGAGGCCCAGGGAGAAAAAGCTCCACAAGAAACACAAATAGAATATAAAGTACAACAAGGCACACTTTACAGTATCTACATAACAAAGGGAGGAAAAGAAAAAAGAAACATTTCTTCAACAGTTGTACACTTAAATAATCACAACAGTAGATACACACAATAAAACTAATTACAATGTAGTAACTATAGTTAACAAAGCAGTACTGGTGAATATAAAATGCTGATATATACACACACTTAAAACACACTTAATAATCTAAATTAATCTAATACAACAATGTTGACACAGAAGTATGGCTGAATGTGAAATGCTAAGCACACAACTAACAAGTAAGATTTAGAGCAAGGAAAGACATTAAGAGCCTGTAGTAGTAATATTGTAGAGGAAGTACTATAAAAGAGGACATGAAGAGAAGAACATGAGAAGGTACATATGAGAAGTTAGAAATTATTATAATAGAGTTAGGAAGGGTGAGAGTTGAAGAGATTACTATCAGGAAGAGTAAAAAAAGGATAATTGTTGAATGTATAAAAAGAGAGAGAGAGAGAGAGAGAGAGAAGAAACGTTAATGAGTTTGAGATATATGTGTGAATATATATATATACATATATATATATATATATATATATATATATATATATATATATATATATATATATATATATATATATATATATATATATATATATATATATACACATATATATGGGTCTCCTTCAAAACACCGAAAGACCAGAACATCGAAAGTGTTTTTAAGGAGACCAAAGCAAGGAAACTACAGTACACCGAAAAGCGCAAAATTCAAAATCCCGGTGTTACGGGATTTTAATTTAGCACTTTTGGTGCTCCGCTGTGGGTGAGTATGCATGTGTAAGTGTATTTGTGAGGGGTAGTGCTATGTGTAAGTGTATGTTGTGACTGTGGTGTGTGTATGGTGGACTGTAGTGTGTGGGTGTGAGTTGGCCTTGTGTGTCTGTGCGATCTCGGAGTTAGAATATTAAAGTGGGGGGTGGGGGTGCAGAGGGGGCTTGCCCCCCTGCCTATTTGTAGTGTAGGGTGATGTGATTGGTAGCTTGGGGCAGTTGTGTATGTATTTGTGTATGTTTTTTGTGTGTGTTATATTTACATGGTTTTCGGTGTTGTGGGGTTTTGTTGTTTTTGTCTCGGTGTTTTGGTCTTCGGTGTTGTGATGTTTCATTGTCCTGAAGTAGACCCATATATATATATATATATATATATATATATATATATATATATATATATATATATATATATAGATAGGGTCTACTTTGAAATATCTAAAACCAATAACATCTAATTTCATGACATTGAGACCAGAACATCTAAAACCCATAACATCGAATTTCATAAGATCTAACACTACAAATCACAAGAAAATAACATCCCCTCCACATATAATGTCATATAATGACAGCAAACTACCAAACACACTTTTTACTACGTTTCTGCAGGGGGGCAAGCACCACTACCCACCATAAATTAAATATACCAACTCCAAGATCGCACTACAGTGGGAAAGAGTTCATTTCCTAACCCTACTGTATCAAGCCCCCCTGCAGAAACATAGTAAAAATTGTACTTGGTAGTTTGGTGTCATAATAGGTCATTATATGTGGAGGGAATGTTATTTTCATGTAATTTGTACTGTTAGATGTTATGAAATTCAATGTTATGAGTTTTAGATGTTTTGGGTTTTAGATGTTCTGGTCTCAATGTTATGAAATGGGTTTTAGATGTTTTGAAAAGGACCTATATATATATATATATATATATATGGTTCTACCTGACTTCACCATATATATATATATATATATATATATATATATATATATATGAGAGCAAGAGAGAAAGTGTGCGTAAAGGTAGAAAATGGGAAAGGTAAGATGACATTAAGATCCAGGTAAGATTAACCAAACCCAGAGCATTATGGTGTTTTCAGAAAAAGAGAGTGGAGCGAAAGATAATTAGAAAATGTAAACTGAAGCTGGAGATAATAGTGTGGTAACAAGAAAATCTTTTTTCATACAGAGGGTTGTAGATGACAAAATTAAGTTGGGTAAAGAGATTAAGGAGTCAAGAGCACATGAGATGTTGAAGGATGTCTGGAAAACATAAAAAGCAATAATTCTAAAGGCAGGGATTCAGGTTAGAAAGGAAATTTGAACAATTTTATCAGTTTCAGTGACACAACAGGTAGCAGACTTACCTTAGGTGCAACGTGTGTGGGTTCTATTCCCTGCTTGAGCTGGTGGATGTAAAAGATCCCATGGCACCCATCGAAAAGAATAGGGGAAGTTCCCCAATTCCCTGGCCAAACATCCCTTAGTATAATAAATGCAACTTTGGGTTTCCCCTGAAAAGAGGCTACTTGCTGAGTGAGTCTAACCCAGTCAACAAAAGATAAATAAATAGATAGAGAAAAGACAAGTAGGATATCTTTCTTGAATTACATGTTGTTTCTGTTATTTCTATTTAATTAATCTTCCTTTTTTATTGTTGTGTCTTTTGGCTTTTCCTGGTTAGGAGTTGCCACAGCAGAACTCCGGTCCGCTAATGATTGGCAGTAGATTTTTACATGCTGAGTTGCCGGCCCTGACGCACAACCTTCAATGAAGGTACGCCCATTCACGCATGTCTCCACACAAAAGACGCTCTAGCTGAGAATCGAACACGACAACGTCTTACTGTGAGACAACAGCACTACCGCAGCACCACCACCTTTTTATTACTGTGATCAAATGTGAAAATATTGCTATATGCCATATTTGATGGTTCAGATGGTTAATGTTTTGAGATTTTTGAGTCCTTGGCTAGTAAAATTAATGACTGATAGACTCCAGCCCTATAGATTCAATCCTATAAGATACACCTCTCTACACAAAAATCATTTTTCACAGGCTAAAAAAGAATACCAGTAGTGTTTTAAGGCTGTGCATCACTGCATCGCTGGAAAAAAAGTCAGGCTGGATTTGGCCACAGGCTATTGGGGATTATTATGTCTGAACATTTGGTAAATATGTGTCCAAGAATACTCTGTTATGTCTAAAATATTGGTACAGCAACTACATCTCTGTGAACACAGAGTTTACTATTAAGTCTGCAGAAATGCAAGACACAGAAAGCTGTACTGTACAGCATGAAAGGAATGTATTTAACTGATATGTTTCCAGTATGGAATTACTTCTAGCAAGTTATGAAGCCTGAATGAGTCACCTCATGTCTGAAGTGCACAATTACATGACTGTGGAATTTTCAGAAATAACTAAATCACTCAAGGATTCTTGTGAAGAAGAGAGTAAAACAAACAAGAGAGTAAAGCAAACACTAAAATATTACAGACACATACATAGAACACCTTTAGTAGATGGCAGTCTCTAAACAGATGTGTACTGCAGACTCTTTGTAAGACAAGGAACTAATAAATTGCATGATCTGTTTCAAAGTTAACAGTTAATTATTTTTAATAGTTAAGAAAATCTCATTAGATACAGCTGTTTTTTAAGAAGGTGATGTTTTAAGTCAGTGGTTAAGAATCGCAGTGCAAAGTAAGAATTTACATGAATCCAGCATGTGACTGCAGGAGTTAGCATTTTAACAGTTTACTAACTTAACCATGAGTATATTGCTAGTGGTCTGAAATTTATGGCAATGGAATACTAAAAATAAGAATTTTGTGTTTATACACACAAGCAACTGTGAACATTGCATTTTATTTTTTTTTACTCTTCATTTCCTAACTAGAAAAGTACACCAGAAACAAATGCCTCTATTAATAGGTTCCTAGAAGTGTCTTCTTGCCAAGTACTTTGTTTTACAGTCATGTTTCAAATCAAACCTAACATTACAGGATGAAGGTTGTTAGCAAATAATATAAAGCCAGTGTGCTAATCTGCAATTAAACTGTCAGAGGAGCCTTGTGTAACAATTTTCTTTTTTTGTAAAATGAATAAAGTAAACAAAGGTGAAAAGGGTTGAATCATCTTAGATATAATATGGACAAATAGAGCATCTTTGAATATTTATAACAGAACAGAACAATGGATAACCCTTTTAGCCAGTAGTGGCTAATCCAGGCCAGCAGTACTGACATGTTTATACCAACCCCCACCACTTTCAGACAGCTGATGCTGACTACCTGGACTACTTAAGTTACATCATGACAGACACATACATGCTTGCATGCACACACACACACACACACACACACACACACACACACACACACACACACACACACACACACACACACACACACACACACACACACACACACACACACACATACACACACACACAAACACACACCAATATTTCTTGATTGAGGTGACTTCAGTATTAAGAAAATATGAAATGGTACAAGAAATAAACTGAGTACAAATATAAGGGGTCTATATTATACCCCCCCCACCTCTAAATAAATACATATTCCAACTCCGAGATCGCACTACAGTGAGTTAAGCTCAAATACTCCAATCTTCACTGTACTGCGATCCCACAGCACGCATCCCAATTTCCAGGATTTTCGCTCATTAGAGTGTTCGATTATATGAACTTTCATTCATATAATATAGACCCAATATAAGAACACATCACTTTATGAATTTATGGAATGTGTATGCATTTTTATACTAATGGTTAATCACTTATATTACTCTGAATCATAATTTGTATTTAACCATATCGCCATTCTTACAGATGTCATTCTGTCTAAAGGTAACTTATCTTGTCAAGAACTCTTACCAAATCCAATCTGATCTGGGTGCTAGGAAGCTAGGGGGTTTATCTCTGAGGGAACAATTTGCTAAATGTAGGGATCTGGTTGAGGTGGTGCTGACCTGTCCCAGTTGGGTTAATTTTATGTTAGTCACCTTTGTACCAGTCTTTGAAAATGCTCTTTCTTCATGCTGACTCTAGTTCTAGTTCTTAGAAAGATTTTCATTTGCATTTTTCATCTTCTCTTTGTTTTCTATTTCCTAACAAGGAGACTTTTGTGCCCTGAGGCTTTTTATGGAAATTTTTAAGAAGGCTATTTTTTTTTCAGAAGACTTAGATGATTGACTTGGTATTGTTTCTCTGAGTCTTTGTAAGGACTCTTCTCACCTTGTGGCTACTTTTTGCCCTGTGACTTCCATTTTTTTTCACTAGTCATTAATGGAATAACAATTAAAAATGGAATTTTTTTGAGTCCTTATAAGAACTTGGTCTTTCAGCCCTAATATATATATATATATATATATATATATATATATATATATATATATATATATATATATATATATATATATATATATATATATATATATATATATATATATATATATATATATATATATATATATATATATATATATATATATATATATATATATATATATATATAAAGAGAGATAGGGAGAGAGAGATACGCACACACACACACACACACACACACACACACACACACACACACACACACACTCTTTAATTTTACCATATGAATTTTGTCATATGAATTCTATCCTGTATATGCACTATGGTCATGTCCCCCCAGCCCTAATTTGGTTTATATACGTGAATGGGTCTACTTTTTTTCATTGAAAGTGCATTTCACTGAATTTGAACTTTCCCTGACCAAATTACAGTACTCTACACAGTGTCAGTACTTCACTTCAGTGAAATGAGATTCAGAGATTTGGGAAATGAGTTTTCAGTAATTTGAGCTTTCAGCAATTTGGTCAGGATGAATTGAAATTCAGTTAAATGAGCTTTCAGTGAAACAAAGTAGACCCATGTGAAGACCACTAGTAATGCATTTCCCTTGTAAGCCTCCATATATGTATTATAGTGTTAATCCATGCTTAAGGTTTGGGTTATACCTTGATGTACTTTGTGTGATTAGTTCACTTTGATAAATAACAGCATAGTGAATATATAATAATGTAGCTCAAAATCATAGGGGGATAAGCACATGTAAGTCTGAGAAAAGTTAAAAGCATCTATTTGTCATACAAAGCGACTGTAGTGGTTATTATTTATTGCTTACCATCCACATTAGCGTATCATTTCCTGTGCATCTACAGGTGCTTCACCTATGGTTTAGTAATGTGCTTTCTTTATTTTCTGATTAAATGTCTTTTGATTACACAGCAGTTGATAAATCTGCTTTTGCTTTGGAAGTAGAATAGTCTTGTAGCAAACTTATGATTGTTTAATTAAATTTAATTAAAATGAAGACCACTAACTGAGGAAAATGAAAAGTGTCAACCTGTTTTCCTTGCACTGTTGTCTTATTTATTTATTGTCTTTCTTGTTGTACTCCATGATGACTACTGGATTTTCTTCCCAATGACTCTTTTGGCCTATTTATTCCCCTTGACTCTTGGGGACAACAGTCAGATTAAATTGTGAGACAATGTTATACTGCAGGATGACAGAATAATAACCTATAACCTCCAGATTGCCAGTTCCAGGCTTACCTCCAGGAATTCTGGTCTGTGGGATGAATGTCTTCACCTCTGTTGTGATATGCCTATCTGAACCTCATACCTTAAGGTGTGTAATGGGGAGTGTGAGGTCATGCCTTACTTCCACAGATTAGCACATCACTTTCCCAGTTACCCCACCCTATCCTATGCAGTGTGTATTCTGCTGTGCTCTCTGGAACACTAACAGCACAGTAGCTGCACTAGTGCCTAGGGTACACTCATCTCCACTGCTAAAGACAGAGGTGAGTGGGCTCAGCTGCTTCATTCCTCTCTGTTCCTTTGTCAGGTCCTCCTTTGCCAAGGCTTCTAGCTGAATGCCGGTCACATTGGACATAGGTGGAGCTCCTTTCCTTTATGCCATTGAGACAGTATAGCTAAGCTGTTGTCAGTGACAGAGCAGTAGTTTTTATTTCTCTCTCTCTCTCTTTTTTTATTTTCAGAAGTGAGAAATGTGAGTTTTATATTAATCCTTTCAGTGTCTACAGACTTGTATAATTCCTGAATGGTCCAATTTATTTTCATAACGTGCTGTTATATAATTCCTTGTAACCTATTTACCTTATTTTTACTCTTCCCTCTACAATATGCTATCTCACAAAGACATCTTACTCTAGAAAAATAAGCAAGTTACTTTATCATAATACATTAGATTTGTAGTGAATTCGTTGCCTGATTCTTAGGTGTTTACCTTTGCTTCATGGTCTTATCTTATCATCTTTTCTTTATGATACTTATGGTATATATTGGGACTACTCATGTTTGCATTCAGTACAAGAGGAACTGTTAAGTCTAACTTTGTATGATACAATGGTAATTCATCGAATATTTGCTGTGGCATGTCCATATACAAGCTTACCATACTATCAAGAAGCAAGGATCAAAGTATATGCAAATTAGAAAGAAAATCAACATAGATTTTGGCAGAGATATTGAGAACAGTACATCTTTGAGGTTTCAACCACAAGGCAGTCATTATGTAGTTAGTTTATTGCTTCCTATTAGTGTAGTCAGAAAAAAAGTGGCAGTGACTGTCCTAATTAATAGCAATGAAGATATTCTGTTGATTGATGTGGCAATGCTTCATTGAGAGACATTTTAATAACTTTACTGCAGCGTGTTGTTCCTGCAACATTTTTGTACACGTGTATAGTCAATAGAGGTCTTCTGCAACTTCAAAAGAGAAACAGTTTGTAAAGCTGTAATATTGTCATGTTTCTAAAAACAAACTTAATTTATGTTGATATTAATTTCTCAAAATGAGTAATTTTCTAATTTATGCATCTTGATTCTGTAGTTATTTAGTCTGATGAGTTTTCATTAGGTTATTGCATAACTTGTGTAATGTTTCTTATTAGGAAACTGTACTTTTTTCACTACTAAAAATATTAAACAACAGACCCAAACACATTCTCTGAAGCTCTAACAAAATTTGATATTTTATACAAAAATATTTAGTTTTTATAATTTCTTCCTAAAATATGTACATATTTCTAACAGATGCATTTTGAGGCATCTTGATTTTGCATTTCTTCAGCATGCGGACTTTGATTAGGAGTTCCTCATAATTCTTCTTAGGGCCTGTATACCTCTTAGCTGCTGATAAAAGCTGATTTAACAATTGATTGTATGTCAGACTAAAACTACATACACATATGTGTGTGTGTGTGTGTGTGTGTGTGTGTGTGTTTGTATTTATATATGAATAACAGTAATATCATAGACATACACCTATTTTGATCTCATTTATAAACATTTATGTTTGTTTGTCTTTTCGGCTTTTCCCAGTTAGGGATTGCCTCGGCAGAACTCCAGTCCACTAATGATTGGCAGTAGATTTTTATGGTGCCAAATTGCCAGCCCAACACTCAACCTTCAGCAAAGGCATGCCCATTCACACATATCGTTCGGAGGCCTCTCGACCACAGGGAGGACATGCAGGCTCCACAAAGAAGGCACTCCAGTCGAGAATCGAACAAGAGAACCTTTTGTTGTGAGGCAACAATGCTACTGCTGTACCACCGCGGCAATCTCATTTATAAACATTTATAAACATGGAAAATGCATGCATAGCAAAGAATGTATATGTCATCATCCATGAATGGTATAAAATACCAATCATAATGAGAGGAATTTATTCTTAAATTGCAGGAAAGCTGATTTATTTCCTTTGTACAGATGGATAAATCTCTGACTGTGATAAAGATGACATAGGATTTATTTATTTATTTGCTTGTCTTTCTGTTTGTTTATAGTTGCCTAACTTGCCAAGTTAGTTCTCAGCCACAGCCATAATACAAAAGCAAGAAAGAATATCGAACAATTTCACTAATTTCAGTAACAAAACTGGTCACATTGGCTGCAAGATAGAGGAGACTATTTCACATGCACACACACACACACACACACACACACACACACACACACACACACACACACACACACACATATATATATATATATATATATATATATATATATATAATATAATATAATCTCTCTCTATATACACATACATATATATATATATATATATATATATATATATATATATATATATATTTATTTATTTATATATATCTATGTGTGTACATGGGTCCTATTTGTTTTATCGACAGTACGGTTCATCGAACCATACTTTGTTGAAATTACTTTAGCGAAAGTGCATTTTGTCGAACATGCACTTTCTCTAAAGTAAACAAATAAAAAGAAAAACATGCAGTTTGCATGTTGCCTTAGTTGTACATCAACATATATTGTTGATGTACAACTAAGGAAAGTTTTGTTGAGATTGTAGTATAGTGGGGGTAAGGGAATATTCCCTTTTCCCCACTGTAGTGTGATTTCAGAGTGAGAATATTAAAGTGGGGGATGTGGGGGGGGGTGCAGGGGGGCTTGCCCCCCTGCATAACACTGTTTAGTGTGTTATTTTACTTTTTTAGTTAGTTTTTGCTTTTTTATTCCGCAAAAGTGCATTTTCGATGGAATACATTTTCGCAGAAGTAAGTTCGAGGAAGTACAGTTCAATGAACCATACGTTCGATTTATAAATGAAGATCAATGTACATATATATATAGATACATGAGTGTGTGCATACAATCAAATGAAACTAAAGTATCTGGAGAAGACTCTCGCAGGCATTTGAAAAACGTAAAAACTCCAGAAAGACATTGACAATAATTGAAATCAGAAACAAGCTCTGCATCTTAGAGACTAAACATCTTTTAAATGAGCTGTGCAGTCCTGCAATTGTTAATGATTAAAGACGTGAATAAATGGTTGACATTGGCTGTCCCACCATAGCAAAGTAGGAAGTCTGGATTGTTGTATTGCCAGCAGCTGTCAGAGGCAGAGGTGCATGTCATGTAGTGCATCTGCTAGAGACCAGCACTTTATTTTCTCAAGCTACATCAATCTGTTATCCTTAATTGATGATATGGAGGAACAGTTCACTCGTGGGGGTAGAATTGACTCATGTCTGTGCATACACACATCAACCAGCAATGAAGGGTTCAGTTCAGAACATGAAAAAAACTTGCTATTTTTGCAAAGGCCATCATTTGATTAACTCATATTCTAATGGAAAGTAGCCATTTGCAATGGTTATGCAAAATGGAATATTGTTGAGAAGACATAGAGCTAGAAAAATGGCAAGAAAAATGTATGGGAAAACAGCATATTATGGCACCGCAGTTAGCATTTGGCATCTATCTTAGAAAATTGACAACCCACTGACCATGAAACAATGTATGTATGTTTGTCCAGTAGATCCTAATTATCTTAATAAAGAAAAGGGCAGGCAAATACTAAAAATGCACAACCAGATAAAGAAGAAATGTGAAGACTATTTGTTTTCTGAAACCCACTATTTGGTGTCTTCTGTGCTACTTTCTGTAGATTTGATTTTCCTAAAGGGCCCATTGTGGTTGTTTTCCAATTTATTTATGTGATAGCCACTTCACTACTGGGGCCAACATTATTCTTTATTTTGTCATTGATAATGTGGGTATGTCTGTACTGTAGATTAAACTGTAGGCAACAGATCTATTCAAATTTAATCCTCGAGAGTATATTATATGCCATCATTTTCAGTCTGGCAAGACATTGTGTTTATTGCCAGGTTCATTCTTTTTAACAGGACTTCACCATGAGTCAGGCTGAGTTTGCGAAATGTGTAACTCTTTCTGGTAATCATTACCATTCAGAAGAATCTGTGTGTGGCTTTCTTCCTCTTTTATTTTTTTAGACTGTATATATCTTTGTGTAAGTGTGCTGAGATATTATATGTAGAAGTCAGAATAAGGGTATGAAGCATTTGGTGGGCTTATCATAATAATAAAGCTCATACACATTTTGTTTCCTTTGGTTGTGCTTTGCCAGTTGTTTTGACATTTTTTAGGAAGTTGGTATACTGAGTGATTGCTACTACAGTAAGTACAACTCTGGGTTTATTCTCTATTTTTAAGCATAGGGTATTCTTTCAAGTTCTGCTTGCAATACCCATAAAAACAGCAGTGCTTTAACTCATTTTAGTTATGATTCATACATAATGCATATGGTTTCAAAACAGGCACAGTGTTGTTCAGTATTAACATCATTTCCCCAAAATGGCTAGATCAACTTTTCTTACACATGAAAGTGGTATGATTCTGGTAAGATATGAGCAGTTAATCATAGAGAGAGCTGTGTGAACGTCACAGATCAGAGAATGGATTAATGGATTATTTTATGTATTATGCCTTAAATCACTAGCATGCAGTTATATAGGGAACTAAGTTAATATAATTCAGCGTTTAAGTAACATTAGTCTTTCTTTGTGCAAAACCAACTAAATGCCTGATAAACTGCACTAGTATTGTAGTCAGCAATTTGCATGCATACTGTTAACTAAGTTATTAAAAGCATGTACAAAACTAGAACAGCTACACTACACTGAGGATTTGTTTGTTTCAGCTCCTAAGTAAAACTTTTCTTTGCCTTCATCCATAAATACTGGTGACAGGAAAAGAGGATATTAACTATGTGAACTAATTAATTAGATTATTTTTAATACTTGTTCATTAAAAGCAGTGGCACATATTTCTATATTTGGTATTAGTGTCAGCAGTGTTCTATATCTATGTATATAGTTATATATGACTTGTTATAACATCTTTTGAAATGCTGTGTACTGCCCTAAATTAGCAGTCCACATTAATATAATCAGTTAGATGTTCTTCATAGCAATCACTGCTGCAGTAGCGTTAGCTATATGGGTTAAATCCTGCCACGGATGTAAAAGCCACCCAGTTTCCACAGCATCAAAGCATCCTCCTCACACCCAAACTGTCAGGCAGCTCAAGCTGAGGTGACTGAACAAGTTTCAGAGCAAAGCAAAGTCCTCCAGTGGTTTCCTGCCACTGAAGAGGTCGCTCCTCTGAGTCTTGTGAGGATGCACAGTTGACATGTGCTTTGGCTAGTTAAGTAGATAAGTTCCCTTTGTAGGAAAACCTTCCATTTTCTTATTTTTTTACTGATGGCTTATTGCTTTCCTCTTCAGGAAAGTTATTTTAAACCTAGGAGTGTTATGTTTTAATGGATTGTTTCACGACTGTAATGTACTTTTAAATGGAACACTTATTTCTGTCAGTTTAAAAGTAATGTTAACTAACTGATAAAATATGTTCGGTGGAGAAATTGTTTATTTTTCCATTGTGAGGCTGCCATAGTGTTTAAAAGTGCTTTTTACTGTGGTTTTTTTTTGTCAAAAAAGTACATTTTGTGGACTGGTAATTTAATTGACATTTGTTGCTTCTTTTCCCCAGGAAAGAGGCACCCTTTTTAGTTTGATCATAGAACAGATTGTCAGTCCCTTCTTCCAGCTACAAAAAGAAAAAACGTTTAAGTAAACAGTCTTTGCCACCACTGCAGAGCAGATTAGCAATTTGCCTCATCTGCAGGTGGGGGAGACTACTGTGGTAATTTGCTGTACCTCAGACCACTGATTTTTTACCCTAGATCCCTTTGGTATAGCAGCTGCAGCCACTATGGCCCAGGGGTTTGCCATGGCCTCTGTGGTTGTTGAGGTCCCCTCATTGTTAAGGGAGACTCACTTTTGTTGGTCCTGGAAGAAGGAACAGGGACAGTTTCCCTACTGTGTCAGAATGGTATGGATAACCCTGGGCTGCCATTAGTAATACTGTTTGCCCCATTTGTCTGTGAAAAAGAAACATAAAATCTAGCACGTATCTACTCCTCTTCAATTTTCTTTGGATAGGAGTAGTTTACTGGCTCAGGTTTGATTCAGGATTTTGATCCTTCTTGTAGAGCAGTTTCAGGTAAAAAGAAAGAAAGATACCTCCTTTGCTGATGAGATTCAAGATTCTGAATCGGAACAGGAAGATGCGGGGATGGATTAAGAGTTTTGTCCACAGATTTCTGATTCAGACTCAGAGGAGAGGTCTCCCTGTGGGGGTTTCTCTTTCTGTGAGACTGTTGTTAGAATGTCCCAGTACTTTCAGTGGGAGATCATTGAGGTTTCTCAGTCCCTCAGAAAATACTATGAGTTGTTACAGAAGGACTTTCCAATACCTACACCTATTCTTCCTGTCCTGTCTGCTTCAGTAAATGTGTTTCTTACTGCCTGCAATTTTCCTGATAGTCAGCCATCTGTCCCTAAAAAGACAGGATGTATAAAATTCCTCAGTCTTTTAAATTTTATACACTATTCACAAAACTGACCCAGCAGCTATAGTCTTACTTGACTTCTCTGCCGCTAACCACATAGTCATTTCAAATCCTACCATTTTTACTAGGGATGGGAAAATTATTGATAGGTATGGGGAAAAAGTGCATTCTTCTGCAACTTTCTTTCAGAATCTTAAATTGTCAGGTTCAGACATTAAAATTTATACTTAACATATTATGAACGTATGAGGAATGTTTTATCTATAGTTTCTTCTTGTGAATAAACATCTGCTTTAAATAACAATTTATTCTATTGCACAGATCACTACTCATTGTTTGCAGTGTGTATATGGCTCTTTTGATACTTCTTCCAGGCTATGGCCACTGGTACAGTTTTAAGGAGATTTGCTTGGCTGTATTCTCAGAACCACCCAGTTGATGGAAAAAAATGAAATTTTAAATTCTCCCTTGGGTAAAGATTTAGTGTTTCGTCCTTCTACTTTTGAGGTGATCAAAAAGTGAGAGGTAAGGTGGAAGCTGATCCAGGGAATCTCTAAGATTTTTTAGCCTTCTTTTTCCAAATTTTCCAAGTGATTTTCTTACTCATCCAGTTTCAACAAAAAAACAGAATAAACAGTTTCAACAGAATTCAAGTAAACAGATGTTTAAGAAGAAGTGTCAAGGAGTTTCAAAAATGAAGTCTCAAACCTCCCAAAACTAAGGACACTCCAAGAAATCTGAATGGCTATTCAACAGCCCTCATGATCCTCTACCAACCTGGTCCTGTTTCTCTTTCAGAAAGTCTGAATCTCCATTTTCTCATTAGCAACAGACCATTTCAGACAAATGGTTTATGAATATAGTTCATCAAGGTGACAGATGGCAGTGGGAGGAAATTCACCCCTTCCAGAGGTCATTCTTCATCCTGCAGCTCAGACTCTTTTGTTTCCATCTGTTCTTCGTCACATGCTGCCCAAGGAGTGATAATAGCAGTTCTTCCTTCACATGTTGGGAAGGGGTTTTATTTAAGTATTTTCTTAGTCCCAAAGAAAAGAAATACATGGAGACCATTTCTGGCTCTTTCTTTCATAAACCTTTTTGTGATAGTGTCCAAATTCAAAATGATGTCACTTCACAACATGTTACCTCTTCCTCTTCTTTCAAGTTTTCTGGTAATACTAGATTTAAAAGATGCATATCACATTCTTATTCAACCAGACTTTCTGAAGGTTTTGTGTGTCTGGATCACATTATCCATCCTCTGCCTTACCCTTTAGACTATCCACTACAACAAGAGTGTTCTCAAAGGGTCTAGTTCCAATTAAAGCTCATTGTAGGTTACAGGACATGCACATTTTTCTATCATTAGACAAATTGCTTATCTTTGCAAAGTCTCTTTCAAAATGTCAGGAATGTCACTTTGGGTGAGAGATCTGTTATACAAGCTGGGGTTCCAAGAGAATATTCAAAAATCTTTCTTGACTCCTTCATACAGGATTGTGTTCCTGGGATGTAAACTAGGCAACTCCATTCAAAAGCTTTTCTTCCACATGAAAAAAAAATAGATATTTACTTAGATCTATTTCTAAGGTTTTCAACTCAGACTTTGGTCACTGTGAGGTAATACCTCAGGATTTTAAAGCACTGATGATTCTCATGATACCCCTGACAAGACTCCACATGAAAAAGATACAATGGCATCTGAAATATCTCTGGTCACAGCATCAACACCCTTTATCTTTACAGAACCCAGTACTGAGGTTTATCAAAAGACAATCAGTCAATATCCCCTTCTCTGTTCCTTCTCCAAAGCAGTCAGTCACCACTAATGCTGCAGACTTCGCTTGGGGAGCAGTTTCAGCAGAGATCAAGGTGTAGTGGGTGTGGGACACCAAGGACAGATGCAAGCACATAAATATCAAGGAGATGCTTGCCCTGATCAAGTCATTAAATTCTCTTAACCATCTTTGGTCCCCTGGACCTCTCCAAGTAGTTACAGACAATACCAGAGTCATGTCACGCATCAACAAGCAAGGGGAAACCAGGTCATACCCCCTTTACAGACTAGCCAAGTTAGCTTGGGGTATAGCTTAACAGCATAAACTCACTCTGTAGGCATCCTAAATTACATCAGAGCAAATCTGTGTAGCAAAAAAACTGAACAGGACTATGAATGACCCACATGAATGGAAACTAGATCCAGAGGTCTTCCGAGATTTGATCCATCTGTGGGGAGTTCCACAAGGGGACATCTTTGCCCTCTTTTCTGACAATCAACTGTCAACATTCTGTTCTGGGACCCCATACAAAAAGTCCTGGAAAAAAATCCTTTTCTTTTCAGTAGACAGGAGTGTTCCTGCATGCCTTTCCATCATTTCCACTGATATCCAGGGTACTTCTGAGGACTCAGAAGGAATCCCCCAAGATTACAGTGGTGAATCCCTTCTGAATCAGGCAACCATGGTTCTCCCTTCTTTTGGAACTGGCCACAGGCAATTACCAGAAGCTTCCAAACAGAATGGATCTATTCACACAAGAACAGGGGTGTTTGGTACATCTAGACATCAATCATCTTCAGTTGTCTGCCTGGATGATAGGGTTCTAATTCCTTTTAGGCACCTGAAGATGTGCAGCAGGTATTAATGGAGGCAAGAAAGCCTGCTACTAGAAAATAATATATTAGCAAATGGAAAAGGTTTTCTAGTTGGTTCCAGAAATATAACCAGCACCCATTCAGGTTTAGTTGTCTGTTTTTACCATATTTGTGTGAGTTACTATCTATCCTATGGCTTTTCTTATTCCTCTGCCAAAGTTAATTTATCAGTCATTTCAGCACGTCTGCCCATAGAGCCTCCTCTTTCAAGGCAATTGCATGTCAAAATGTTATCGGAAGATGTTTTACATAAGAGGGCTCCAAGTAAACCAGTGGCCTTTCCTTGGGATCTTAATTTTGTGTTAGAGAAACTAACATTTGCTACATTTGATCCAGCTAATCTGGCTGACTTGAGGTTCTTAACATGGAAACAGTTTTACTGACTGCACTGAACTTAGCAAGAATGGCATCTGAGTTGCAAGCTCTTGCAGTGAGTCAGCCCTACTACATTTCCACAAGAACATGGTTTCTTTGAGAACTAATCTTTCTTTTATGCTTAAAGTGATATCCAAGTTTACTTTGAGTCAAGCTATCCATCTCTCCATTTCCTTTCCTAAACCTAAAAATGAGGGAGAAAGGATATTCCATACCTTGGATGTCCAAAGAAACGCAGGTACTATCTTTACAAATCTAAACCTTTAAGATCATCAGATCAATTGTTCATTTATTGTGAAGATTAGAAGGGACAGCTTATGCCAAAAGGCCAAATGGTTGTCTAAGGTTATTACCTTTTGTTATACTCACAATGACAAATCTATTCCAGGCAGGGTCAAGGCCCACTCAACAAGGACCTTGGTTTCTTCCATGGCTTTTTAGAAAGGGATGGATTGTAGAAGTATTCTAGAAGCTGCTACTTGTCCTATGTTCATACTTTTACAGAGCACTACAAGTTTGATTTCTTCTCTAGGTCTATATCATGCTTTGCTAGGACTGTTCTCCAGAGGATCCTGGAACCTTCTCCTTCCACCACCAAAATATGGTTACTATGATAATCTACCTATATATCTAAGACTACTGTAGCAGTGATCATTAGAGTATTTATTGTTATGGTAAGTTCAGTGATCAATATGAAGAGCATTGCACAGTTGTGTAAGCTGAGCTTACCATAACAATAGAAGTTCTAATGATCACTGCTGCAGTAGATGCTCCCTCCCTCCACCCCCTTGTATTTGGTGTGTTTTTTATGCCAGGGTATAGACATTTTTTTTTTTTGCTGTTTCTAGCCTTGTCCTTTCAGGGCTTCGCCTCCCTCACTCTCTCTTGCAGGAAAGACCTAAAGTGTTTGCACCCAAACATGTATTGTAACTAGTTTACCTTGAGCTGCTTGATAGTTTAGGTGCATGGAGGTTGCCCTGAAGCTTTGGCAGCTGGCCAGCTGTTAATCCTTGCCAGGATATAATCCATATAGGTTATATGAAAGCCTGGAATCTGAAAAAAAAAAAACAGTTTGGTATCCTTTGAATCTTGGCTTGACCTAAAGAGACAAAAAATATTGCAGTTACTGAAATGTAATTAAATGATGCTTCAATGACTCCTACTGATATGATTGATAACTATAAAATATTTAGAAATAAATGCACAGGAGGTATAGTCAAGATAATGACTGATAACAACACTAACCTAGCTCCTACTCTTGTTTCTACAAGCAAGACCACCTCAGATTTTAAACTCAGTCGCCTATTTATTCAAATAGTGCTTCGAGATCATACTATAAAAGTATGCTATACATATGTGTATATATATATATATATATATATATATATATATATATATATATATATATATATATATATATATATATATATATATATATATTAGATATAGATATAGACATCAATATATATAGATAGAGAGTGCAGTGATCTGTATCCCTTCACCCTCCAGACTCCCAGTCATACAAAGCATTGTTAATTCCATCCTTAACTTAACCAAGGACAGTAAAACAGTTGTATTTGGTGACCTCAACATGAACTGTAAAGATTTGCAAAAAGGAGAGCTGAATAGACTCAACATATCCCCTCTGACTTATACAATTAGTTAGAACAGGGACAAGGACACATACCTCTCAAGTGTACCTCATTACGTGGAACGTACCTCATTTGGGGTCTTAAAACGTTCATGTCTCAGTTTTTTCATTCTCAAAGTTCATTGAATCACACACACATTATTTTTAAAGAATTTTTAAAGAAATAAAAAATTGGTAAATATCATATTAATTTATTAATTCATTAAAAGATCTTCTAAAGTAAGCCTATTTTAACCATCCCATGACCTTCCTAGTTGAGACCTTTTAGTTAGTATTGTTAGTAGTATGTTAGTATTTGTTCCACATTTTTTTATTGCAAGGACAAACTCAGCAACTATAAACTCCTACCTTCTTGACATAGTGCTAAACTATGTGATCTGACAAGCTTTGTTATTTAAATTTTCAGCCATATGCAGTCATTGACCATAACCATATTGCAACCTCCTGGTCACCTAAGAAGCCAAAACCCTCATCAAAAATGAGTTAGGATAGAGAAACCAATCAGTGCACCCAACAAAATCTTGCCACATGTGCTGCTAACAATTCAGTGGACTGCAGTCTATGATTGCACATTCCCTCTTACTAGTCTGTCAGCATTTTATATTCTTCTTGCCCAATACAGAATGACTTATGCCATTCCAAAAAAAAAAATCAGGTAAAGGGTCTCACCTCATCCTGGCTATCACCAGAGTTACAAATAGGTATAACATTTAAAGGCAGAGCTTGGAAATGCTGGAAACAGACTTCAGAACCCAAATTCACATAACTGATATTATGAACTTAGACCAAATGTGAGGTTACATTAAGGATGCCAAGGCACAATACCTCAAGAATAAAACTGTCTTTTGGCTTTTCCCGGTTAGGGGTCACCACAGCAGATCTCCGGTCTGCTAATGATCGGCAGTGAATTTTTACTGTGTTGAGTTGCTAGCCCAGTGCCCAACCTTCAAAGAAGGCATACCCACATGCATGTCTTTAAATTCATTCAGCTACAGGAAGGATATACAGACTCTGCACAGAAGGTGCTCCAGCCAAGAATTGAACCAGAGAGCCTCTTGCTATAAGGCAACAATGCTAACCACTACACCACCATGGCCATAGTGCACAATACTTCAAGAATACTGAACTGAAAAGTCTAGAGCATCCTAATGGATTCTAGCATGCCATTAATCTTTAGCCAACAACAAAATATTCCTAAATCAGGAATTCTTCCATGTAACTTGCTACTGCTACTACTTGACAATATTGCTATCCCAACCCCAACTTGCAAACTTCATTTTCAAAACTCACAACACCCTCTGTCCCCCTACACAAAAGTACTAGAGTACCCTATATTTTATTTCAAATCTGTGTCTTCAAAACAAGTCTTGGAGATACTTCAGAACTTGGAAACTAACTACCTGCATGTATTTCCCTATATTCTTTTACACATTTTTCAGCTTGGCAGCCAGTATCACTGTAAGCCAGTGAGACATATTTTTAATCTATCTCTTATTGCCAATATACAATTTTAACTATGCCCACATTATTCATCTTCCTAAACCCTCCAGTTCATCAGCCATAAGTAACTTCAGACACATTGTCAATTTTGCCTTCTTAAAAAAAAAAACATAAAAGCTTTTCTACAAGCAAATTCATTGCAAATCATAACATTCTTATTACCAGACAGCATGTTTTTTGCCCCAACTACAACACCCTCACTGCTTTCTTCTCCTTCGCTAACCAAATTTTTGAAAACAGGGATACAGGACTCCAGCTTGGGACTCTGTTCCTGGATCTAAAAATTGCCTTTGAAATGGTTGACCACAATCTTCTCCTACAGGAATCACCTCTGTGTGTGTTCTCAGAGAAAGTCACAAACTGGTGAAAAACCTTACCAACAAAACATTTACTATCAAAACTTTACCAGTATCCCTTTGCGTGAAACCATAAACAACAGTGTTCCCCCAAAGCTCAGTGTTAGGGCCCCTACTCTTTGTCCTTTACATAAATGACCTTCAGTGGGCTTTGCCCAATATTAATTGCATAATGCACAATATTGTCCTTATAGTGACAGGGACCAACTCATGCACAATTAATACACATGCACAGCTTTAATTAGAGTGAATATTGTATTGGGTTACTATTAATAAGTTCTCCATCGGGAATACTAAAGCAACCACTATGCTATTGGAAACAGGCACTGTCCTCATAAACATCACTAACCCCTCTGGATCACCCCTCCATACTGCAACCACTCATCAATGCCATGGGGAACTATTGGTTAATCACTCAGATTTCATACATATACAGAAACACAAGTAGACATGGTAAAGAGCCAGTTGAAAGTTTTCTATAACATTTCAAACTTGCTCTCTCCAGAATCCTATTGCACTATAGCTAGTAACATCCTACTACCCAGATTAAAATATGCTGTTGCTATGAAAACATTTCACTGTGCCCAGAACATTTCATTGATCTTAGGAACTGAAAACAAAATGCTGCGATTCATATGCCTTACCATATCTAACAAGCTTCACTGTGCCACCTTGAAAAAAGGGAAACTGCTGCCAGTATCCTCCTGTTCCTCTTTCCTTCTGGCAACTTTTATGTTCCAACTGCATTTTGAAAGTTAGTGACCACCACTAAATGTTACACATCAGAGATTTACTCACTCTCTCAGTGCAAATGATAGTCTACAGTTAATAAGAGCACAATTCAAAGTTACTCTGAATTTTGTAAAATCATACATGTTTGCTGGGACTCACTCCCAGAAGACATCACACTAGTGTCTGATCTTTATAGCTTTACACTTTAATTGAAAAAAATTGCATCTTACTAAACAAAGTAAATGTAACTGCAAATAGGATTCAAGATACATTACTGACTCTCATATCACTGCTAACTGACTAATGTCTATTATCAGTCCCTTTTGTATATCTAGCCATTGTCATTTTCATAGTGTTAATCCTAGCAGACAATCTACTTCAGCTCTGTGGGCAAAGGGATAAGCACTGACAATTCTTGCTGTTGTGTCCTTGAATATGTTAGGAGTCCATTTAATTGGGATTATTATTTTGCAAGATATTGACAGATGAATAAAGTTTTATTATTCTTATATATTTATATTGCCTGTTTCCTATTTTAAAGCACTGACAGTTTGTGATAATCTGTTTTTATTTTGTTTACGTATGCTATATTTACCTTCTTGATCACAGTCATTGCTGAAAATTGTTTTAGGACCAGTATACCTATCTGGTTAACAAATGAAAATAAAATAAATAAAATATAATTAACACTTTTCAAAGCCATTTCCTCTTGATCCAAAAAGTCTTAATTCCACTTTATTTGTATCTTGCATGACTCATTATTTAATATAGTGACCCTTTTGGCATGTATTTGTCTACACATATCTGTTAAATCAAGAGATCTCAGAGGCTTCTAATTAAAAAATAAATAAATATATAAATGAAAAAAAACCCTCAGAGACCTCAAAAATCATTACTATTTTGAACAGACTGGCAGCCTTTCTATACTAGTTCATGAGTCTTTCAAGCACTGAAGAATCCGACCATCTTTACCCTTCTATTCCTTCATAAAACATATGGTTTCTCAAGAACCCAGTTAAATGGCCTAAACCTTCTTCAACAGTTAAATAGGGCATTTTAGCATGATAGATTATTGAGCCAACATATTTACCATCTCTGGAAGAAACTTGCACTATATGTCATGCAGAATAGCACCCTTGCCACTTTCCACGGAAAGCTTGAAAACCAGATGGGCATCTTTAGTTTTTCTCAATTCTACCTTGCATTTCCCTCCGTGAGGTTGGAGGAAATTTGTGAATACAGGTTATTGACTAGACTTGTAATGGACTGAAGACTGATTGCATAGCACCTTGGCTTAAATGGCCTTCAACAGAAGTACAAGTACATTTGGCATGCTACTTGTATATTAAAACATTTCCACACATACTATATACAACATTAAAAGTACAACCTAATAACATTTAGCACAATCAAAATCTGCGTATATAATGCACACACACACACACACACACACACACACACACACACACACACACACACACACACACACACACACACACACACATATATATATATATATATATATATATATATATGAATGACTCTTTATTCAGCTGCTTATATTTTTCTAATGTGTGTTTCTTTCTACTACTCTGTTACTTCATCTTGCTTTGTTTTTTCCTACTACTTGCAGCCTGTTCTCTAAAGTGTTCAACTGCATCTTTTCTGTTGCTTTTATTACTGCTTGTTTATAGCCTGTCTAAATTATTAACTGTTATGCTTAAGTGTCATTCTAAGCTCTTAGTTTTGGTTTAAGCACTTGGGCTTTAAGGCCACCCCTTAGCTCTCCCTGTCCTTTCTCCCTCAGATTCTGACAAATATGGATGGACAATTTCCTACAATTTTTCCTGTCAGTCTGGTTGATATGGACATCCTGAGACAGTGTAGCAACTGCCTCATGTACACGGCCAACCATCTACCACTACCACCTAGGAACACAATTTGTGAGAGATGCAATTACATTAAGAACCTAGAGTCCAAGCTGTTTCCCCCTCAAGCCAGTGTATCTGGCACCAAAAAGGTTATCGACACAATCACTACACCTCAAACACCACCCACACCTACACAATACACACCTATATACATGGAGGTCCTCCACATAACATACCCAAAAACAAAGGAGACCTCTGAGGCAAAAACACACACGATCTCCACAACCCTCCACACCACTTACCATGCATAGTCCACACACCTGTGCCTCACAGCCACTAAGCCTTCACCATAAACCCAACATACTAGTCATAGGAGACTCCATTGTGAGACACACAGATGTGCATTTCACCAGGCTGGATAAGAAGAAAGTCAGGGTTAGTTGTCTGTCAAGTGCCCGAATCCACCATATGACATACTCGCTCAAGTCTCTCAACAGCAGGTACTGTTATGACTTTGTCATAGTCCAAGTTGGCGTGAATGACTTGAGACATACCTTTCTGGACTACATGAACAGAGACATGATTGAGCTCACTGATTTTGTCCCAGGCAGGTATGTCCCTAGCCTTATTCACATTCTGCCATCACCCAGAGTGATGCCTCAATACAAACAGAAAATTATTAACTTTAACAATTGGCTTAGTTTCTGGTGTCATTCCAGGGCAATCCAGACCATGATGCTTTGCCAGAGATGGCCTGCATCTGTCTCACCTGGGCTTCAGGCTTCTGGCAAAGGCTCTTGCCACCCCTATAGTGCCTTTTTTAGGAAAAGTGATGAGGTTAAAACTACCAACATAAACATTTCATCAAAACACAAATTAAAGGTCATGCTGCTAAACACTAGGAGTCTAAACATAAAACTGCACTCATTGCAAGCATTACTAACTCTTGAAAATGCTGGTTTAAAGCTGCGGAGCGCACCTGAGCCTTAACTAGTTACTCATCCTATCATACATTCAGACCACAAACTGTTGGCAGTAAAGCCAAAGGAGGTGGAGTTTCAATATACATTAAAGACATACACACCTCAAGGCTGGTCAGACAGTATGACACACAGGAGACACTTCAGGTGCAGTTAAGCATTGACAAGACTCCTATTCAAATCATACATGGCTACTGGCCCCCAAACCTGACTCAAGATGTCCAATCCTATTTGGACCTGTTCAAATCTATCAAGAGTCAACCCTTTACCCTAATCCTGGGTGACTTTTACTTCCCAAACATAGATTTGGAAGGACTACTCATGCCAGAACACAAATGCCCAGAGATTCCTTGATTTTCTCAATGCAAATGCCTTGAAACAGCTAGTCGATACCCACACAAGCGGCGATAATATCTTTGACTTGGTATTAATCAACATGCGTAACCACTGCAGCATCCCTAGTGTACCATTCTCCCTGGTAAGATCTGACCATAAAGTGGTCACTTTCAAAGTTGCCATCTCCCACAACCCCCATCTAGCTAGGATCAGACATAAACATTTTTCCAAAGCTGATTACAGCCTCCTGAGGGATGGTATAAACAGCTTCATAGCCCCCTCCCCCTCTGTAGGAACTGGCACCACTATCCAAAACTACACCAAAGCACTATATGAGCATTTATATAGCTGCATGGAATCAGGAATACCTGACAGGACTAAATCATCCTCCCCAAGGAAGAATAAACCTGTCTGGTGGACATCTGCAATAAATAAACTATATAACAAAAGGAAAAAATTGCTGTCCAACACCAATAAGGAGCAGGTGTCCAGTTGGAAGCAATGTCTCCTTAGTCTGAAAAAGCAAATAAGAGCACTAGTGAAATCCTCCAAAGCAAAAGTACAAATTGGCCACATCTACTAGAGACAATCATAAGGCCTTCTACAGATATGTCCACAACTTCAAAGGAATGACCAAGATCTGCCCAGAACTGGTGGTCAAGGGCACCAAATATTCAAATGCCGTAGATATAGCAAACTTGCTGACTGACAGATTCAGTGAAAACTTTACCTCTCTGTCCCCCCATCAGTAAATCAGGACATTCCCATTACCTGCCCCCTTCCTCTTTTATCTAGGGAACAGGTCATCACTGGTCTCTCAAAGGCAAAATATGCAGCCTCCATGGGACCCAATAACATCCCAGACCGCATCCTACATGAACTCAGGCAGGAACTTGCAGCACCATTAGGCACTATATTCAGCCAAAGCCTCAGTGCTGACTTTGTCCCAGCTGAGTGAAGGACAGCCACTGTCATTCCTTTACACAAAGGTAGAGCGTCCACCAATCTGGGAAATTATAGACCCATCAGCCTAACTAGCCTGATCCTCAAGGCCATGGAATGGATTAGCAAGGACCTCGTTAACAAGGACATTGGCAACCTCCAAACACTTGATCCCACAAAGTTTGGCTTCATCAGCAGGAGGTCATGTCTGCTAAATTTGGTCGACTTCTTTGACAGTCACCAAAGCCATGGACAAGGGGAAGATGGTGCACACCGTCTACCTTGACCTGTCCAGAGACTTTGACACTATTCCCCACTTGGGCATAATAGATAAACTCTCTCAACTAGGCATCAATCCTTATGTTACCAGATGGGCAGCAAACTGGCTCACTGACAGAGCTCTCATAGTCAAAATAGGGGAAGCCACCTCAAGCAGTAGACCTGTAACAAACGGCGTACCCCAGGGTTCAATCTTGGGGCATCTGTTATTTGGGATATACTTTTCTGAGGTGCAGGCCAAAACCAGTGGGATATGGCTAACTAAGTTTGCAGATGACTGCAAGCTGGGTGCTGCCATTAATTCCCCTAGTGATGTGGACATCCTCTAAGAGGATCTCACTCAGACAAATGACTGGTGCCAGAAACATGGCCTCAAGCTGAATACTAAAAAATGCATCACCATCCCCTTTGGGGAAAGTGACATTCCCACAAATGATCACATTAATAACAACTTGCTAAACATGCAGTCAGCTGTAAGGGATTTGGGCACGCAAGTTGATAGCAACCTGACTTTTGACCACTATGTTACTTCCATTGTATGGAAAGCCTTCTACATGGCACACCTCATAAGTAAGGATATCTCATCCAGGGACAAGGAGGTCATAACATCCCTGTACTCTTACCTTATAAGGCCCATTATTAAGTACAACACCCCTTTTGGCATGTACCTTGCAAAGCACATGCAGCAGCTGGAGAGACCACAGAGGTTCCTCACCAGGAGAATCCAGAGACTCAAACATCTACCATAAACAGATAAGATAAAAGCCTTATCCCTCTACTCAGTTTCTTACAGTTTCTTACAGACTCCTCAGAGGTGACCTCTGTCTGGCATACAAGGCAATCATGGACCCCAACTTGAAGGGACTGCTACATATCCGCAAGTCCACTTGAGTAACCCACACATGTGGCGTCAACTTGGTCTGTGACATCAACAAGACTTGTTGTTGGGACAGATTTTTGTCCCAGAGACTCCCCCGTCTATGAAATAGACTCCCTCTCCACACCAAGCAGAGTACCTCTTCACCCATTTTTAAGCACACCCTGGATAACTGGATGGGAAACAGAAAATATATCCCTGGGATTCCACCTGTGTCCTTGCTGGACAGGGGCATCGGGTCCTGATTTGTGTAAACATGGGCCATGCTCTTGGCTAGGCTTCTAAGGGCCTCAGGGCCAATATTTCTATCATCCTATGATCCTATATATATATATATATATATATATATATATATATATATATATATATATATATATATATATGAGTCTACTGCTCTACATCGAAAGAACACTTCTTTGAAATAGCACAGGAGACCCACACTTCAGCAAACGTTCACTTCAATGAAAGTGCACATTTGCTAAAGTCTAGTTCCCCGGGCAACCCAAAAAGAAAAAAATACACTAAAGCATGTTTCTGCAGGGGGGAAAGCTCCCCTGCACCCCCGCACCCCCCTACTTAAATATACCAACTCCGAGATCGCACTACAGTGAGGAAAAGGGAATATTGGAACCTAGTCGGACCTTCCCGGTCAACAAATGTTAAATAAATAAATACAATAAATAAATATTCCCATTCCACGCTGTAGTGTGACTGCCGAAGTCAATGTTCGAAGTTTCACTACTTCGAACAAGTAGAATCAGTGAAGTGGGTTCAAAGAAGTGAAACTTCGAACATCTGTGCAGATCCCATATATATATATATATATATATATATATATATATATATATATATATATATATATATATATATATATATATATATATATATGTATATATAGTCAGTTTGTTATTTTATTTCCTAATGTCGAGATTATCTATCTGCTTTACCCATCCTGGCAGGCATTTTTGTTTCTGCAGGATCTATTTCCTTACTGGTAAGTCCCAATTACATTTTTTTCCATGTGCAGCTCTTCTCATTACTCTGTTTCTTATTTAATGTAGTTATATCATTTCTAGGCTAATAATTACATTTTACCATCTGGTTACATGCTCAGTGGATACCTACCCTTGTCATGTCAGGTCACCTTCACAGTTACTTTAAAGAACTTTTGCTGCTATTAAAGTACTAAAACATAAAATGATAAAACAATTATTATTGTAGCCTTGTGTCCATTATGTCGCTACAAAAGGAAAGTAATCATTCATTTACAGCAAAAGGCTACCTCTCCTTATAACGGTATGATACAAAATAAGAGAAACGTTTTTATAAAACCTACAGTAATTACATTACATAGAAAGAATTACTGGGCTATGCAGAGAGTAATTTTATAAGAACACAATTATGTGTACTGCACAACAGTACTAGCCCTATAAAAACTTCTATATTTCCAAGGGTATGAAGCAGCAAGATTAAATAGTTTAAAAAATGTCCTCATAATAATCAGTGCTAATCCATAACTTCTTCATGATGTGCGGTAAGTCTTCCAAATTCTATAGTTTTTTTAAATAATTTAGGAAATCAAAAAACAACTGTCTTTATGCATTAACATTAGCACTAAACCTGTTAACAGTTATATCAGGATGTTTATTGAAAACTCTATAAACAATACTATTGAATCTTAACATTAAGTTTTGTTTATACACATACATGTCAAGAGGCATAATTGTACTTCTCTGTTGGCTAAAAAACTTTTGCATTATAATCAGATATAATTGTCTTACATTCAAAGACAAGTAAACACAGACATTTCTTGTCATATGAGTGCAATTATTAGATTAGACTAAAAGCAAAACTCTGCAGAAACATCAAAATCAGTAGTCTAATGCATAGCCTAAAATAAATAGCGTAAACGTTTAATTTGTGAAAATAATTGTAGCAAATTATACTCCATAATACGCCACTATTCCCAGTATGTTCTCTTATAAATTTTTATGAATTTTCCTATTGTAATTAATACTCATGTTGCATTAAATTAATACCCTTCTTAAATGGAATTGATTATTAAAAAGCCGTATAATCAATACAGGAGTACACATTTAGTTGTTTGGAACAAATAATCTAAAGCCTGATCACAAGTATGGTTACATATAAAAATGTATTTGTTTATTTATTTATTTATTTATTTTTGTCATTTGTTAACTGGGTTTGTCCAACTGAGCCAATGGCCCATTTTTAGTGGACATACAAGGAGAAAGGCTCCACGATATCTTAAAAATTACATACATTTAAGATTACACCAGAGGAAATTACAAAAATGCAAGGCTGTATGATTTGAACATTGACAATTGCATGGAATGAGTAAACAAGATAAAAAAAAGATTAATTACCTAAGTAAGTCTAGAGTTGAGCAAGTTAATATATTATGTGGCATTACATTATTAAGACTATCTAGATAGCTATCATGGCACAGAAATGTTGCTATTTACATTTATCTATGTACAGTGAAGCAGCTAATACCTTCTCATCAATCTGATGGCATTTTGTTTTTGTTATTTTTTTCTTCTCTGTTTACCTATGAAATATAAGTTTTATGGAAGGGGCGGGTAATTAGGTAGGGTCCTGACAAGGACAGGAGCTCAAGCTTGTAAGGTAGCTTTTCAGTTATTTTTGAAAGCTGTTAGTGGATTTTATATTTCAAATATTTGAGGGGAGTTTGTTCCAGGCTTGTGACACAGTGTTTTTGTAGAGTAATTTGCTTATAGTTTTATTAGGTCTGTATGTGTCATGAAGGAGTTGATCGGAGCTACTGAGAGTATGAGTGGGAGAATAGAGGGGTGCTAGAGTGGAAAGGAAAGGGCAGGCTGAGGGTTTAATAATGGCGTTGTCAAGAGATGAGATGGTGAAGGTGATCTTATGTTGGGTGAGGGATTTAGGAATGAAGAGAAGGAGTTTGTTTTTTTAGGGTTGAGGATGAGTTGGTTGTCAGTTAGCCATTTTTCTGTGGAGAGAAATGAGCTTTGTGTTATGGAGTGTAGCTGAGTGATGTTATCAGAGAAGGAAATAAGAGCAGAATCATCAGTGTATTGTGTAAGCGAGGAGATGCAAGAGGATGAGTGGAGGTTATTAGTAAAGGTGTTAAAAAGAAGTGGCCCTAGAATAGAGCCTTGGGGAACTCTGTCTGTATGGGTAAAAAAGATGAGCAGGTGGTTTGCCATCTGACTGAATGTAGCCTATTAGAGAGATAGCTTAAGAATCAGTGGATAGTGGAGGTACAGAAGTTGAGATCAGAAAGTTTATTTAGTAGCTTGGAGTGAGAAACAGTATCAAAAGCTTTAGAGATAAAAGAAGAGACAAGACACCATTTTTTGTCTTTAGCCTCTGTGACATTATGTGTGAATGATAGTAGGGCAGTGGAGGTACTGTGATTTGGCCTAAAGCCATGTTGAGTGGGGGTCAGTAGGTTTTCCTGAATTAAGTATTTCAGTAGCTGATTATGTATACATGTTTTGAGGATTTTAGAGAGTGGGGAGAGAATGGTTATGGGTCTATAATTAGATGGGTCAGTTGAGTTGCCACCTTTCTGTAGTGGTATGGTGTAGAAAGATTTCCAGATGTGATGGACAGTAGATTATTGGATCAATCTGTTTACTATTACTGAGATGGGGTTGGCTATAAAGGCAGCTGTGGGTTTAAGAAAGAGAGGAGGTAGATCATCAGAAGAGGGGGAACATGTTTTAGTTTAAGCAGAAGAGATTTGATATAACAGTGGGGACTGGTTTAAGAGAAAAGTGAGTGGTACTGGAAATAGAGAAAGAGGTGGTATTGGGAGTAGAGGCAGAGGTGGGGGAAGGATGCTTATTTTTGTCAGAGTAAGTTAGTTGTGGATAGATTCAATGAAGTAAGAGTTAAGCAGTATGGCAATATTTTTGAAGAGTACTTTTAGGGTAGGGGTTGGGGTAGTAGGTCTCCCAGGATGAAGGATTTTATTAATGGTGTGGGAGACGTTTTTTTTTGTGTTAGAGTGGTTGGTGGATTGGGACTCACAGTAGATTTTTTTCTTTTCTTTGTTGAGTACCTTTTTGGTGAGGTTTCTAAGTTCTTTGTATTTAAGGAATATTGTAGTGGATTTGGTTTTTAGCCATTGTTTCCAAATGTTACCTGTTTTGAAATACGGGAAAGAGTGTCTTTTGTGAGCCAGGGATGTGGCTGGCTTTTAATCTGATTTTTTTTCCTTATTGGTGCAAGAGAGAGTTCAGAATATTAAGGAAAGTATGGCTAAATTCAAGAACTGCATCATTGAGGGGGAGGTGTTGAAGGACGGACAAGTTAACTAATGACAGTTTATTATTGAAGGTTTCTGAGTCAAAGCAGGAAAGGTTGTGGCAGTCTCTGTATATATGGGACCTGGGAATTAGAAGCGAGTATCTTTGCACAGAAATAGGGAGGTGGTCACTCAGGGTAGAGTGCTGTGGTTATGGTAGAGGTTTGGGTCAGAGGTAAGGATCCAATCCAGAATGGAATTGTTAGTGTTGTTTTTATTTAAATGAATGGAGAGCATTATTTTTTTAAAGCTATGAAAGTTAATGCTAAGATTTGGAGAGTTGTTTGATATTTTTTCCAATCAATATTGACATCACCCAGAATAATTGTCTTGTATGGTATATGGAGTGAGATCCATGACAGGATAGGTTCAAGGATGGGTATGTTATTTCCAGATGGTAGATAGATGGCAGCTATAGCAAATTTTTTGGGGGTTAATGTGGCAAATAAGAATAAGTAGCTCAACTGGGTGGAAGTCTGGGAGAGGTATGGGTAGGGGAGACAAGATGAGTTGCTCAGAGTACAGGATTGCAAACCCTTCCCCTTTTTATAGAGTCTGTCTTGGTGGTAAATGTTATAGCTGGGAAGTAAGATTTCAGTGTTGGAGATGTGAGGTTTTAGCCATGTTTCAGATAGTGTCAAGATATGTGGAGAGTGGTAGGCTATCCAAGAGTGTAAGTAAGCAGTTTTACTAAGTAGACTTTGTATATTTATTGCACAACTAGTAAGGTGGTTGGTAGTAGAGGGAGAAGATGGGAGAGGTTGGTGTAAGGTGGGTGGAGGGATGATGGAAAGGTCTGGAGAGGTGGTAAGGCTGGGATTGGGATGGATGTCCCCATCTAGCATAAGAGTTTTTGTTGTTAGAGTGGGTTTAGTATGGTAGAAGTAATAAGTAAAGGATTTGTACGAGAGTTTAGAGGAGGTAAGAGTGTGAGTTAATATTCTGAATTTATGAAATTGTGATTCAGAGATATTGTACAGAGAGGGACAGATTAAGGAGCCTAGGGATCCTTTTGGGTTGATGGATATCTAAGTATGGGAGATTGGTAAAGGTAATTGAATTTTATGTGATAGGTAGTTAGGAATGTAATGTAAATGAGTAGGGAGGTAGTAAGAAAAAGTTGAACTTGAAACATGATATGAGAGGATGTTTGTGAAAGTTAGGAGAATGTGTAGTAAAGTCAGAGTTGTAATGGGAATGAGAGTTTATGTAATACAAGTTATCAGAGAAACCAATAATGAAAGCAGTTAGGAAGAAGGAAGAGTGGTTGAGAGTGATTAACTTGTTAAGACTGTCAAGGTGGTAAGGTGGTTATAAGAGGGGTGATGAGGAGGAGATGTAAAAGTGGAAGGGGATAGTATTAGTATAAAGGGAGGGGTTAAAGTTGGGTCAAGACAGCTGTGATTGGATTAGTGGGTGGAACTGAAACAAAGGTGCACAAGTATAAATCTAGAGAAGGGGTGGGTGGGAATGCGGGTAGGGTAGAAGAGAGGGCGGAGTGGGTAGAACCAAGGTAGATGTAAGCAATGTAGTACAAAAACAATCAGTCAAGTATTGATTATGATCTTATTATCTTAAAGAAGTACACTTGAAAATTCATCATTCAGGTATGATACTTGATATGTATTCTGTGTTAATCACTCATAAATACAGAACTTCCATCTGCAATAGTTATCCACCCAAGAAAAGAAAGTAACTAGATAGGTTAATATGTAAGCGCTATTCTTCTTCTTTTACTGCTAAGATTGTGATATCTAAACTAGTAATTCATTCAAAACTAGACCATACCAAAACCATTTACTTTCAAAGCTGCCATATGCAGAATGATGCAGTGTTCTATTCCATTGACCCTATCTACTACCCAAGAGGCAATGCTTTTTCCTGTATGATTTGTACATCAGCCTTAACCCTTGGAGAAATTCTTTGTCCACATGTCAGGCCCAGGGAGTAGTTGAGCTTATCAGAATAAGGAAACTTGAGTAATTTATTCACCTAATAGGAGAAAGCTGATTTCCAGGGAAATGGGAAATGCAGAAGGATGTATCAGTTGTCTCCTGGTAATGCTTAGAGGCTTTGGCATAATATCCTTTTGGGATGACTTTCTTAGATAATGCGTTGTGTACTGTTATGCTTTAATATTTTCTGTTACAGTCCATGGTGTTTTCTGTGGACTTTCCTCTGTAAACATTTGTCTTTTCCTAGATTGCAGGAAAGCAAAATAGTTTGCATCCCTTATGAGTTGTTGGGGGTGTAGCTATTTGCTTCTCCTCTGGCTTTGCCTGTTGTCATGCAAGCTATATTTGTGAACTTAGTCTGCTAGCTATTGGCATTGTCTCTTCTTATCCAGTGTATTTCTTGCAGATTCCCTTTCCAATGTGTTTAGTGGAGGTAAGAAAACATGTCCCTTTCCCTATTTGCCATTTCTTTCTGAAATGTGAATTATCTGTATATGTCATATCATATAAATCTATTATAAGGTTGCCATCCCCCAAAAGCAAGTATTTTCTCCAGGTGTTTTCTACACAGAGTTTAATAGCCCAAATACCTTTCTAGCAATTATACATTCAGCATTAATCACTCTTAGGTCTTTTTCAGGATGTGTATTTGGATTTTCCTTTGTTCTTTTTGTATTAATGATTTTAACTTGTGGACCTGGAAATACTTCATAAATCTCTCCACTGTGCAAATATTTTAATACTATCATCCACCCAACCCTTTAATTGTAAGAACTTTATGTCTGTCTTTATAATGCTAAATGTATATTATCTCAACTAGTGAGTATATAAAATAAAAAACATAACATTAAGATTTAGGTAGTGGAAGCCTTCAAATGTGGACTATGTTTTTTCTTTGCATGTACACCCCTAAATTATGGTTCTTCACTTTGAGACATTTGTTTTTTCTTGCAGTCCTGTTCTGTCAAGAATCATATAATAGATATATTCTTTGTTCATTTATTTATGTATTTGTTAACTAGCTTGGTGAGCCATGACCTTGACCAAAGGCAGACAAAACATGTCTATAATTAGGAGTATTTACAGGTACAATGCCAGAGTATGCTATTACTTTAGACTTTAAAAACATAACCTTTTTGTTAGCCATTTAGCATATAGTTAGTAACATAAATTGTGTAATTTTAGTAGCATAAATATCGTATCAGCACACTGTGTGCAGTATTACAATAAATGCAGATGAGCAATGTTTGTGACATAATTCAAAAACAAGCAATCTTCACACGTCTCTAATTCATGCCTTTATTTATTTAATAAATAATACATAAAATAATAAATATAATAAATAAATAATAAATATATAATAACAAATATAATAAAATAATAAAAATAATTATAATAAATAAAAATAAATAGTAAATAATTCAAAAAACAGTAATCTTCACTCATGGCTCTAATCCATGCTTTTATCAGAATTAACTTTAGGTTAATTGTATGTAATATGGAACATGTGCATAAGTGACAGATAAGCTGAGAGCTCAATGTTAAATGTAGTACATGGGTTTTAAATGGGCAGAAGAACGGAATTCCAGATTGTGTTGACAAAACACCACTAGATGGCCTTTTTCTGAGCCACGCAGATAAGAAGGTTAGGGGCAAGTAGGAGTAACTTGTGTATTTATTCAGCAGTTTAAGAAGCAAGACGGGAATAGCCTCTGAAATTTTGTTGTTAATTAGTGGAGTAGGAAGAGTAACTCCTTCTTTGTATGGCAAGTAGTTTTGTTTAGAAAGGGAAATGGAGTGATGCTCCCACCAAGAACAAGGAAAAGGTAAGTTCTGTATGTCATAAACTCAAGAATACCTCTAATAGAGGAAGACCTATAGGACAGTACAGGAAGGTCATATTCTAAACAAAGAATAAAAATGTTTCCAAATAGATGCTCAGGTTTGGGTATTGACAGTATAGATACCTAAAAATGTGTTAAATTACCTAACTATTGAAGAAGTTGCAGCAAGGAGGAAAGGGGGAAGGAGAGACAGAAAGAGAGAGAGAGAAAAAGGTATTTAAGCAGTGACATATATATCTAAAATGAATGTTAGGAGTACTACTACAAATCATGTGTTGTTATACCAGATCACAAAACATTGCACCTGTATAATTAAAGTTGCATGTTTTGATACCTTAGTATATAATAGCTTTCTTTGTTGCATTTGGTGTAGTTTGTTGGAAGGTTTTCTTGCTTTCTAACATTTTCTTTTCTTTTTTTCCTGAGTTTGTGTGAACTCAGGGATAGAGAGAAGAGAGCAAAGGAGATTTTTCTTGTTTTTTTTATCAACCTTTTTGAGAGTGAGTTGCTGACCATAGACTTGGTATATAAACATGTTTATGAAAGAAAGTGGTAGATTAGGAATAGCAGGCCAAAGTAGCTACATCACTGTGTGCATGGGGAGCACTAAATAGATGTGTGTTGTATTTTGGTACTGGTGTGTTTGAAGTGTGTGTTTGACTGTGTCTATCTTGTGTAGTCATTATTTTTCTTTGTAATATTTTGTCTTAACATGCGAATTTCATTGTTTATGTACTTATATATGTGTATAGAGTTCAGCTGGTAAGATGGCAGTTAGGTATTAACCCAATTGTACATTCTCTTCTGTATTTATATGCATCACTTTTATCACTGTTTACATTTCTTGACCTTTGCATTATTTTAAATCAAGCCTCATACTTTATGTGCTTTCTTGTTTAACTTTTTGAGATTTTGTTTTAATTTTATTTTAGTTTCCTTTTTTGGCTCATTTTCTTCTACTTTGTAGATATGATTTGCTGCTGCTTCTGTCTTTATTGCTATGTATGTCATATGGCTGATGACTGGAGTGCACATCACTTTATGTATGGAAAATTAGATGTTCTGATTTGAGCCCATGGTCTGGGTGCTTTTCAACATTTCTTAATGAATCATTGGATGACCTATACCAGCTTCATTCACTTAGATCCAGTGCTTGACCTCAAGAATTAATATTTATTAACAGATATCTCTCTTAGAGGAAAGCAAGCACATACCTAAAGCACTAAAACAAAGCCTAGTGACCAAGGTTTTTGAGGTGTACTGGTTTAGTGAAATAAACTGCAGACATCTTCCAAATTCATTCATTTAATGTCATCAAACATTAAATTTGACCTTTCTTCTGAGAGATTTTGTTGTTGTCTTTTAAGCTTGACTTACGTGTTTGAAATGGTTCCTCCCTCCATTCTGTTATACTATTGCAGTTTCAGTACTGTACGTCTAGTATTCATGACTGTTTGTTGAACATTTTTAAATGTAATTTGATCTGCTCTTATTTATTTTATGTTTACCATATTATTTATTTTATTTATGATTATTTTATCTAGTTAGTCATATGTTTAATTTACTTGCTTGTTTAACAATTTTAGCTTCAATTTATTGAATGTAGATTCTTATTTATTTATTTATTTTTGTTATTATTGTACAGTACTTGGGTGGTCATTGTCAAGGAGATGTTTGTAAAATGTTGTTATGCTGGAAACAAATGTAGTGCATAAATAAATAAATGCATGCACAAGGTAATTAGAACATCCCCGGATACTGAAACATGTTTGACTGTAGTAGTTAGGGGGCTTAGTTTAGTAAGAAGAGTCAAGTATCAATACAATTCTTTGTACAACATTCTAATACATATATGTATAAATGTATGTGCACATCTAACAATACTTAGTACTCATAATGCATAGATCTTTGGGCTCACTCTTAAAGAAGCTGAGAAGGTAATTCTATTTTCACTATGCTTTCATTTAATGTAGAAATAAAGCTGTATCATAATCTTGAAAGGTCTTACTGAATAGCACAGTTCATGGTCTGCTGCCATTAGCTGAAGGTTTGACATAATATCAGTTAATTGGGATAATTTTCACTATAAATTCCCAAATTTACATAGAAAACTGCCTTTTATGACCAGAAACCATGCCTGACAACCAAGGAGATGATACAAAGCTCAGAGTAAGCTGTTTTTTTGAAAAAATGCTTTTTTTTTTCTGCAAAATAACATTTTTTTTTACTGAGTCAAAAAAAACATATAAAATAACAATAAATACAAAAATAAAAATGGCAAATGTCATCCTTCTAGACTTGTTGCACTTCACAAGGCTATTTGTTAAGCCACCATGAAGCCAGAGATTTACACGTTTATGAACATCATCAGTGCTTGACAAAGCAGGTGAATAAATACAGGGAAATGATATACTTTATTGGGTGGTGAAAAAAGTGGAGTATTAAAGTTTAAAGTCTTTTTTTCTTGAGGCCCATGTAGCATTGCCATGAGCCAAGATTTTAAAAGTAAATTAAAGTTTTGCTCTAAACTATGATGCATATATGAACTGTGTGAATATCATGGGTTTAACCAGACAAAAGGTGTAGGAATCAGAGAGCAAATAGTGATGCTGAACTGTCTCAAAAATGATAGCTGGGGCTGAATATCCCTTTGGAAAAGGCAATTAAACTTGCAGCAGAGGCTGAACTAGTAAAATCCTAAATGCTAATATAAGTGCATAAAATCATATGTGCAAAGAAAAATGGCAAATTCATTACAAGCATCACAATGGTCAAGGTAAGCATGTATAGGAGAAGCAATGTGATGCAAGTTTGTCAATTTCTAGTAATATAAGTGTTCACATACTGGGTCAGAGCAGTGTGTGGCATATTACCACACTTTTCAGCCACCAAACCAGGACCAAAACAATAAGGGTGGAGGAGTGTCCATATTCACCAAGGATATTCACACCAGGCTAGTTGCCCAACACAATGCGTCTGAAATTCTCCAGGTGCAACTAACACTAGGTAAGACTGCAATCCAAATTGTAGCTTGCTACAGATTCCCCACCATGCCCCAAGAATCTCATTACACCTTTCTAAACATACTGGAAAATATTAAGATACAACCAAACACCCTAATACTGGATGATTTCAACTACCCTGCCATTAACTGGGAAAACTACTCATGTACCAACACCTTTGCCCAACGGTTCTTGGAATTCATAAATTCCAACACCCTGGATCAACTAATCCTTAGTCCCACCAGGGGCTCCAATATCCTAGACCTGGTCATTACCAACATGGGAAATTGATGCTCCACACCTATGGTCACCCCCTTGTTGGTCAAGACTCACCATAAGTTAATCACCCTTGACATCCACATCCCACTCCCACCCCCCAGTAAGAAAACCTCTGTAAAAAACTACTCCAAAGCCAACTTCATGCTACTCAAGTCAGAAGTGACAATCTTCATGACACCCATGCAGATGGGAGCTGAAAGTTTGACTGCTGAATCCTACACTAAGGCACTGTACGAGCACATCCACTCATGCATGAATTGTGCCATCCCCAATAGAACCAAGATGTTCTCCTCCAAAAAAATGAAGCCAATCTGGTGGTCCCTTGTCATAAACAAACTTTACAACAAAAGGAAGAAACTGTTGCAGAAAAGAGGAAAATCCCAGGATGCAAAAAACTCCCTTACCAGCCTCAGTAAGAAGCTGAGATCCCACATAAAAGCTTTCAAAGCTAGTTACAAAAATAAAATTGCCAAACATTCCAAAGACAACCACAAGGCATTCTATAGCTATGTCAAGAATCTAAATGGCAATGCTCAGATCTACTCTTATCCTGGCAGATTGATTCAGTGCAAACTTCACCCCCATCTCACCCCTAAAGGGCCCATCTCAATACCAAAAGATTACCACATTCTGGTAATAACGGCCACACAGGTAAAAAAAACTCACTCTCCAAAGCTATGAATACAGCATCCATGGGTCCAGATGACATCCCAGGCTGTGTACTACATGAACTACAAAATGAACTGGCACCTCACCTAAGTGTCATGTTTAATCATAGCCCCACATCAGGCTTTGTGCCCACTGAGTGGCGCACAGCTACAGTTATCCCACTCCACAATGGGGAATCTATCTTGGATGCTGGGAACTACCGCCCCATCAGTCTGATGAGCCTGATCTGCAAGGCCATGGAACGTATTATCATGGAACTTATAAACAAAGACATTGGCAACCCTCAAACACTGGACCCCACGCAGTTTGGGTTTGTGAAGGGCCAATCTTGTCTCCTGAACCTGATTGACTTCTTTGAATCAGTCTCCAGAGCCATGGACAATGGTAAGGTGGTCCACACAGTCTATCTGGACATCACCAAGGACTTTGACACCATCCCTCACTCTGGTATCATAGATAAACTTACTAAGCTGGGCATTAATGCCTACATCATTCGATGGGTTACCAACTGGCTTACTAACAGAACCTACACTGTAAAAGTAGCCGACTCCAAATCTAGCTCCAGACAAGTGACAAGTGGAGTACCTCAGGGTTAAGTCCTGTGACCGCTCTTGTTTGGCATTTACTTCTCCGAAGTACAGGCCAACACTAAGGGACTCTGGCTAAGAAAGTTCACAGATGACTGCAAACTGGGAGCCATTACTGAATCCCCAAATGATGTGGATATTCTACAAAAGGGCCTTACAGAAACAGATGATTGGTGCCAAAGCCATGGGCTCAAGCTCAATGCCAAGAAATGTATAGTTATTCCCTTTGGGAAAAAACATGTACCCATGAATTACCACATACGTGGCAGTACACTAAACACCAAAAGTGTGATAAGAGACTTAGGGACACAGGTGGACAGTTGTCTCACCTTCAATAACCACATTGCCACAACAGCTAGGAAATCCTCTGTGTGGCACACTTCATCACTAAGGGCTTTTCATCCAGAAAAAAGGAGGTCATTGTCCCACTGTACTCATCCCTCATTAGACCCATTATAGAATACAACGCCCCATTTGGTATGTACCTCTCAAGACATCTGAAACAACTGGAAATGCCGCAAAAATACTTCACTAAAAGAATCACAGGCCTAAAGCAGATGCCCTATGTTGACCGTCTAAAAATAATTCCACCTATACTCTGTCGCATATCGTCTACTCAGAGGCGTTATCTGCTTAACATACAAGGCCATGTCAAACCCAGAGCTGTTGGACATGCTACACTTAAAGAAATCACAATCCCTCAGAGACACATGCTCCAGGGATCTAAACCTTGTCATCACAATGAACAAAACATGCTGCAGGGATAGGTTCCTGACCCAGAGACTCCACAGACTCTGGAATAGACTGCCCATACATGTCAAGCAGAGCGCCTCTTTGGCCCTCTTCAAAAGGAACCTTGATGATTGGATGGGAAATAGGAAATTCATCCCGGGGATCAGGTCAGTCACCCTGCTAGACAGGGGTCCAGGGAAGTAAATACTGTGGGAAGAAATAGCCAGGGAATTGTTATGGCTAGGCTTGTATAGGCCCTAGGGCTGATAGCCTAGTACCAACCTATGAACCTATGAACCTATATGGAAGAAGTGTCAAGAAATGCAACACTGGACATTTTGCTGTCATGTTTAATGGATATAGTTGGTCTTGAGGTATGGCCAGAGCCAAAAAAAAAAAAAAACGTTATTTTGGTTAATGCTTTGCAATCTGCTTGATGAAAAAAATCTGAAGCCATTCTTTCCTGCTTTCAGTACCCTACATCATACTTTATTAAGAAGGGCTGCAGATGAAAAAGAAAACCTCTAACCTTTATTTACATCTTTTATTGACCATAGGAATTGTTCCACTCACATTTAAATATTCATCACCTAAGTCACACAGATTATTAACCTATATCTAACCTCTGCTTCTAGCTAAGGTATTTGATGAAAATATATATAAACAATTACTCAAACACATTAACAATTATCATCTTTTAACATATAAACAGCATGGATTAGAAATGTTTTCAGCACAAGTACTGCCCTTTTCTATGACAACGATACTGTATACAATAATATTAATAATGGTCTCACTGCTGTTGGTCTATTCATTGACATGACCTGACCTTCAAAACAGTAAACCAAGCCTACTTCTTAGAAAACTGGAAAACTTCAACTTTGGGAATAGTGACATTACATGGTTCTGAAGCTATATAAAAAACAGGACATTTCAAGTCCATTTCAACTCACATTTTTCTATTTTGGACACAATGAATACTGGAGTTCCCCAAGGCTAAGTACTTAGTCCCATACTATTGTCTCTCTTTATGAGTGACATCACTGAATACCTCCCTTCATTAAACCTCTCTCTAAATTCAGTAGACACTCTACTTCTGCAAGACAACAAGTGCCCTTCTACTTGGCAATCTGTGCTACAAAACTTTTTCTTGGAACTTTGTTGTTTGGTCAGAGAGCAATAATGTCTGTATTAATCACAAAAAAAATCTAATGTGTTGCAGTTTGCATACAAACCTAAGTAGCCCAACATTCCTCACATCTCCATTTTCAATTCGCACAATAATCCTATTCCTGTTGTCAACATACAGATTTCTGGACCTCACCCTTGTTCCAGTCCTGTCTTTGTCTTCACATACAGGCAAAATCACTAGTAAAATTCAGGCTCTGCTTAAACTCTGTTATAGAATTTCCCATCTCCTCTCTCTTCTTGCACAGTCTTCCACTGCCAAAAACACACTGCTACCTAAGCTAGAATATGGACCTTCACTCCTTGCCTTCAAATCTGCCTATAATACCCACATAATTCAGATAACGACTAATAGAATTCACCATTTTACTCTTCATGCAGATACCCATTCACATCACTGTAATGTTCTAAAAAGCTTAAATTGGCTATCCTTCATGGAGATAGTTGTTGATTTTTTGCCACCTTTTTCTTTAAAATTGTCAATGAAGGTTACTGTCCACCACAGGAAAAAAAAAATACCTATACAAGAACACGTCTACTTTTTGAGAAGTATCCTGCAAGAGGCCATTTTGCTAACCAGATCCCCCTTTTAAAAAAAGTGATAGAACAAAGCCCTACTCCAAATTGGGCCCAGCCTTGTGGAATAATCTTCTTCCAGAATTATGGTTGCAAACTTTCTTCGGGAGTTCAAGAAAGCCCTTTCAGAACATCTTCATAATGAGAGCAAATGCAGTTGCTATAGGCATGATTGTTAATTCACTTACCTCTCTAATTGCCATGTTATCTTCCAAATTGCATATATTTTCTACCATTGAATTTCAACAATTACTCATCCAATGTACTGTCTCCTGCGGGAGTTGCCTTTTATCATCCTGTATTATGGTATATGGTGTTATATAGTTGTGTATAGTACTCATTAGACACTATTAGCTTTCCTGGTTTATACTGCACCACTGCGTATTGTTATATATAATTTTCACTTAACACAGTCACCACTGTCTGCTTTATATTCCTTTATCATCACGTGAAGCCTTGTATATTTCTCATCATCTTCTTACACTTATGTGACTGCTCAATATCATGCCACTGTATATTTTTGTTAGTTGCTTTCAGCTGTTATATCATGTACACAGTGTTAGGAAAATCACCCTAGGTATCACAGAACTTCTTCTGCCCTGGTACCAACCACATTTGTCCAGTATATAATTTTACTATTGTCTACATTTTCTGTAAGTTCAATTTCTCTATGTCATTCTTTCAACAATGCAAATTTGTACAATACTGCAACTGGTTTTGTTATCTTGATATGCACTTTATTATTACTTCCATGGGTCATGGCTGAAAAGTGTCTTTGTACTATCCCAACTACCTCGCTATCAGATATAAACTAATGATCTCCCCACCCCACCCTACATTCATGTATTCTATCTGAGAGCTGCTCTCCTCGCTGACCATGCTTTCTTTTATGGAGCACCTATACAACCCCTCCCTGGGATAGTCATGCCGATTCCTCCCTCCCAGCACCTCAGACACCCAAGCTGCTAATGGAAACAAGGTCTCCCAAGACACAGTTAGGGCTTTATCCCTCAAGGCTATGGCACAAGCTAATGCAAAGCCATCTTTATTTAACTCATTGTAGTATCATATGAAGTTTTTGATTAGGATTTATATTTGTGAAAAGCATTGGAGAATGGCTGGCTGATGCATGACCTCTTTTCATTTTTGTGAGTCCTGTTATAAGTATCTCTTGGCTAGTTTTGATCTTTATGCCACCAGTTATTCTGTAGTGAGTTAAACAGTTGATGTCTTGAAATTGGACCATCTCAAATTGCTTATTTCAAATGATTGCATATTTATTTGTTTAATGAATTAGTGGACTGAGCTAAGCAGGGGTCTTTGTGTATGTAGAAAGTGATGATAAAGGAGCTAATGCAACTACATTGTATAGAGTACACTGTACATGAGCTTATCATTACTGAATAGTCTACTGTAATGTGTTCAAAGAGATTACATTTTTGCGTTGTCTGTACCACAGTGTAGGTGCTCTGTCCTCTTGCCTTAGTCTCTACATGTATGGCCTGCCAAATTACTTTTTTTGTATTTGTCCAATACTTTCCAGAAGCAACAATGTTTCTAGTAATTCCATGCTAATACAGTTAAATATGATATAATGTTGAATGCCTAGCATTTCTAAGAAGCATAACAAACACCAAACATATTCTGTTTGCTTGTTTCTTTCTTTTTCTTTCTTTCTTTCTTTCTTTCTTTCTTTCTTTCTTTCTTTCTTTCTTTCTTTCTTTCTTTCTTTCTTTCCATACATATTTAATTGTTAATAAGGTAAATGCGCTAGATCCTTTTTGCCATAAGGGCAAGGGTAAACTCTCTCAATCTGTCTTTCTCTTTATGTGTCTCTCTCTCTCTCTCTCTCTCTCTCTCTCTCTCTCTCTCTATATATATATATATATATATATAATATATATATAAGTCCCAAAATATACCAGTGAAGTCTCCATGGCTGTAGTCATAAAATAATTGAGAGTAACAAATGTGAAGAATTTTTGTTGTTCTCAGTGATTATTTTTATTCATTTTTTTTTTTGTGATTTAGAGGTTATTATAGGACATATATAGCTATTTAGTCATTCTATATATGTTTTGGACACAGCATGTATCTAAGTAACAATGATAAGTTCTTAGAGCATTTTATTAGTATGCATAATACTATAGGTTAAATGACAATTTGAATTGGTTAAGTACTCCACTCTAGCACTTTTATTTGTTAGAATTATAATATGTTTTTATTGGCTGATAATTACAACAGACAAATGTGATTGGACAGGGTGTATATAAACATTGCTTGTGCAGACATTTCTGAATCTGAAGATGGGTGGAAGCCACTTGAAAGCATTCATTCTTCTTTTATATTCTTCAATAAAATCATTTTATGACTACAGCTGTGGTGACTGCACTAGTATATTTTGGGACTTGCATCTACTTTCAACAGTGCTATTCTTTGGGTACCATCTAGTACATTACTTTTCTCGTTGTTTTATATATATATATATTTTTATATATAGGTAGATAGATATGGTGCAGCAGGTAGCATTACCGATTCCTGGCTGTGGTACCTTCAGTGTTGTGTGCATGTCCTCCATGTGTTCACACTGGTTTTCTCTAGATGCTCTAGTTTCCACTCACATTTCAAAGTCATGCACTAGGTGGATTGGTCACTGTATAATGGCCACAGCTGAGTGTGTGTGTGTGTGTGTGTGTGTGTGTGTGTGTGTGTGTGTGTATCTTTTACTTCATCCATTGATTCACCCAAATCAAGCAAGTGTTATCAAAAAAACTGCCATCAATGGTACAGCTCATGAAAACACAGCAATTTAGATGAAGAGCATTTGAAAATTTCATTTACATTGCTTGCAAATAATGCTAACAGTGGGTTTGCTGAGATATGGTGACCTTGCTCTAATGGGATTTGTTATTTTCTCACTGTTGTATAATCTCAGAATTAATATATTTTTAGATGTATGAGAGGTTGGCATTATAGCTCCTCAAGTGGGATGTGCAGCGGGGTTTCCTAACTTGCAAAAGCCCTTCTGTTTTTCATTTTTTAATACTAAATATTCAATATCTTGTGTCCAGTGTCCTGAATAATGTAGCATGATATCAATAATTCAAAATAAATTCACATAAATATATCTGTATATCTAGATAGGGAGACATTTTAGTGCAGCCAAGTAACTTGCATGAAAAATTGAACAGCAACAATAATACCTGCTCTCCACAGACCATACAACAATGCAGTCTGATTACTCTAAAGGATTATGGTTTTATTATCTACTTGGACAGAGTCTCATAGTTCATCATTTTTAGTGCAACTTTAATCACCACTGTTACACATTAGCTTCTTTGCACACCGGCATTCAGCACTGGGGAAAGCATGTTCTTGTCTAACCTTCTTTGGACCATTCATGGAAGTATACAAAATTTTATGTACCTGTATAGTGATGTTTGTTGGTCACTTGCAAAGGTATGTAACTGGTAATTTTGTCAGGTAGGTATGAGGTCAATAGTTGGTGCACAGGATATTTGAGAATAATCCTTTAATGTGAGCACATTAATTGTGTTTTGGTTTTGTATGGAATTAACATAGGATGAGCTGCCATGTGAAATATGTATGTATAGTTAGTCATAGCACACTTCATTGATGTGCATTTGCATTGTGATTGTTTAAATGAACATCTCCTGTATGTATGAATTCCAGTTCTGCAAAATTTTAACAAACTCCTACATCTGAAATAGTGTTTGCTAACATTTGTATGTAGGAGCAAGTGTTCCCGTTCTCCATACAGTGGACTTCAGCCACTTTACCCCCTAAAATGCTAAGCAGATCACAGGCTACATGGACTCTGAGGAAGCTAGCTGGATATATAGCTGATTGTCAGACAACTAAATCACTTTTACTTGACAATTCTCACTGAAAAAAATAGCTAACAAAACAAAACAAACAAAAATGTATGTAGTATCAACATGTTTACCACATAAGGTATGGTGTTTTGGGGGTTTCAGTATTCAGAATGTTTTTTATTTATACCAATAATATTCGATCTGCATCCAATGACTAGGTGTTGTGAGAATAAATCTTAGCTTTAAGCACATGTACACTGTTTATTTTCTTTAATGTACCTCACAGGATAGGAAATCACATTTTTAGAATGCTAACCTAAAACCATTGAAAGAAAAGGTCATTATTCTGGAGACGTAATATAATTTTTTAATTTTTATGCCTGATACGATGTCTTCCTACTTCTAATATATGCTGGACATGCATTGCATTCCCCCAGTGGTGAAAACTACATTTAATTTAAAATTTGAAAGTGTGAGAATAACATGTGAATAAAATTCTACTTTTAACACCTGTATCCAATAGATAGTATGTCAAATAGTCTTTGAAAACTTTAATAAAACTTTCAAGCAAGTATACTTTAACACTCAGGTTCAAAATGCCTGTTATGCAATGATTGTTATTCAACCTATAACACAATGAAGGCGGCCCACTTCTCATGTAGATCAAACATTTTTTTCATTGTTAACACAGGGAGTTTGGAAGACAGTATAATTTCTGTGACAGAAAATGATCTTATACTGGACAACAATGTATATGGTTTATTTTTGTGATATAATGCCAACTCAGTGCATATAGGCCCTCTACATTTATTGCATTCCTGTCCAGAAACAGAAGGTGTAACTGATAATGACAGACTATGACATTGAAAGGGCTGTGCATACTTATGTTTAAATATCAATACCTCAGTCACACATTAATATTTCTTAGTAAGTCCTTCATATACATTAGGCATGGACACACAGACAAGTCTACTTAAGAACAACATTCTTAACTTAAAGACTTCATATGCAACTTGCCATTGAAGTTATTTGGGATAGTTTGCTCTGGTCAGTAAGGAATTTTAGGAGCTGGCATCATTTTTTTTTACCAGCAAATTATTTTAGCTGTGATATAATTCTTTCTGTTCACAAGTGTGTTCTGGTCCTGCATTGTGTTTCCTCCTTAGAAAGAAATGATAGATCCACTTCTTGAAACAATCAAATGTAATAAAACTTTGCAGTCTGACACATTTTAATTGGCAGAGAGGCATGTAGTTACGCCTTTCATTACATTTTATTTCTCTGAAAGCGTTTGGCTTTATGTAATTAACTTGCACAAAACTGATTTGGATATCTAATTATAAACTGTTCTGAGTCTGTACTTTTAGGTGCAACAACTTTGCATTGAATTTCTGTGTTACTTTTTTTCAGTTCCTGGCAGTGTTTTCATTTATTCACTCTAAATGCATCAAGTACTTGAAGTCACTTTTCAGGGCAAATAAATTACAATTTTAGTTCTGATGTTTTGCCAGAACACCATATTTATCACTTTGTATACTTTATTAATGTGAAAAAGGAAAATGTGCATTCTTTCACTGAAGTGAGTCTACTGTTACTTCCACCAGAAATTATAATAATAAAATAACCATTCTGAAAAGTAAAATAAAAAGCATATTTTTCTCTTTTTCGTGAAATAATACACAAGACTACTTCCATCTCTTTTTAAAACCCAAACTATTTCAGTAGGCTATACTTTCTGATGAAGTACAACTTCTTTGACTGTGAAGAAGGTGTATATATTTTCTACAAATAATAGCTGTGCCGAATATTTTTTTTGCACATACATTCACCATTCTTTATTTTACACATGCTCCTAGCAAGCTGTTTTGGTAATTGTTGAATTTTTATACTGCTGGCCATTTTAAAGGTTGCTCCAAATCCAATGACCTTTTCAGACTTTTTGCAACTTATATATAAAGCTCAGTACCTAAAGTACGGTTTCACATATTCTTCTGCAGCCTGTCAGGGAATACTACTGACATAATTGCCTGTTATGACATCCTTAGATTAATATCCCAGATTCAGAGGTAGCCAGCCAGCTGCATCTTAAGTTTTAATAAGAAAATTACTCTAATGTCATTTATGTGACAACATTTAAAAGGAATGAAAATTTAATTTTCTATAGAAATGCATGATTGTTTCAGACTGAAAATCACAGCTACACTATATATATATATATATATATATATATATATATATATATATATATATATGTGTGTGTGTGTGTGTGTGTGTGTGTGTGTGTATAGACATATAAGTATGCATACACACACATATATATGTGTGTGTGTGTGCGTGTGTGTGTGTGTGTGTGTGTGTGTGTGTGTATTATATATATATATATATATATATATATATATATATATACATACTTACATATATGTATGTATATATTATGATCCCTTTTATATCTACCGTTTTGAAGAGATCTGATCAATGTATGCTTATTTAAAACTGAATGTCTCATAAGTTTTTCTTTTTGTCAATCTCTAATGGTCATTCTGACTATAACTTGTGTTACTATAACATGACTATACCCGGAAATATATAATCTCTGTATGTGTCCCAGAATGTCTTATGAAATTTCCTTGTCAAAACACTGGATATGTACTCTTAAATGGCATATTGCATAAACAAGTAACATTAAAGACAAATTGTTGGCAGCATCTCAAATGCATGAATGTCTGGCTGCACTTGTAAAATCATTGTTATTGTGTTAACACAAGATGAAATAAATATGTCTTTATTCTGAAAAATAGGTTATATTTGTGAGGTCTATATCATTTGAGTGAATACGTAATTGAGTGAATCGCTATTTGTCGAACTAAATTAAGTGAAAGCTCAATTAAGCGAACACTTGGTTAAGCGAAAAGTTTCCTGGGGAAAAAAAAAACAGTTGCTCACCCACAGATTGTAACAAACAAAACACAAATGAAAACACTGCAAAGTCGGGGGCTCTCCAACCCCTAACTAAATATACCAACTACAAGATCGCACTACAGTGGGGAAAAGGGCAAATTCCTGATGATGGCCAACCAGTCAGCCATCATCAGGGATTCCCCCTTTTCTCTACTGTAGTGCGATCTTGGAGTGGATATATTTAGTTGGGGTGTCCGGGTGCAGCCCTCTGCACTGTGGGTGTGTAAGGGGAGACACTGGGGAGTATAGCCCCCCACTAGAATGGCTTTTTTTGGTAATGTTTTTATGTAGTTCTCTGTGTTGGCCAACTGCTTTTTAACCCAGGAAAACTTTTTGCTTAAGCGAGCATTCACTTAATTGAGCTTTCACTTAATGTAGTTTGACAAATAGTGATTTGCTTAATTAAGCATTCACTAAAATTATATAGACCCATACTTGTGATGCCACAAAAGCACAATAAAGATATTATTATAATATCTTCTGTGTTTGTCAGACAGAAGAAAAAATAAGGAATTATTCTGATTAGAACAAAGGCTCCGCTTACTATATCTAATTGACCCACTCATTCATACATCAGGGTGAGGTCCTCACAGCCCATTCATTCCCTGATTGAGGCAAGTGTTGTATGTTAGAATTATGTGCCTTTATTTCCTGTTAGCGTTCCTATCCCCACCCCCTTGACAGGCTGTGAGTTCCACTAAAACTACCTCAAGAGGCATACACACACACTTGCTCAGATCCACAATCAAAGAACCAAGCATCACACCATTTAGAACGTTGGCCCTCTAGACCTTTCATGCTGCAGTTGTGAATCCCTTCAAATGATAACAAAGTAGTGGCACAAGTTGCATCCTTCCACAACAGGACAGAAGAGCCAGCATTGTAGGCTCACTCCTGTCCTTCTCTGCCTGGTCCTTCCAGTGCCTGTGCCACTAGTCAAATGTGGGTCAGCTGGGAATAGCCATAATATTATCCAGTTGTTATTAGCAAGAAAAAAATTGTCATATACCTCAATGGTTTCTGTTTTTGATGGACACTTCTGATGTAAGTCTAAATAAAATTTTGCTCCATCCCTACTTAAAACATACATTGTTTTAAGATGTTCTGCATTAATAATATCAGTATATCCTTAGCTTTGAGCCTTTTTCCTATTTATTTATTTATTTATGCATGTAGGCATTTTTTATTTTTGCTTTGTCCCAGATTTTGTATATAAAACTGGTGAGCTATGCATTTGTATATTTTCTGTGAATCACATGGAAAGAGATAAAGAATCCTGATGGCTGTGCAGGTCTAGTGGTGCTGTCTACCACTTTATAGCCATATATCCAAAACCGTTAGAAAATAAGAAACATCTGTCTATATGATTGGCTACATACCTGACTCAGCTTGCATCCTAAATGCAAATCAAATAAAAGAAAAAAGGTGTAGTGCAAGCCTGTTGGTCCACCTTATTAATAGCATAAATTTATAATCTTCAACAGGTTCACAGAACAGATGTGAGGAATCATCTTGCTATAGCCTCCAGCATTTCTTGGGCTAGGCAGATTCTGCTTCTCATCTGGATTTGGAGCCAGAGCCTGAGATAAAGGAGACATTGCACGTTTGTTACTATTTGTTTTTTGACGCATTTAACGGCAGTTGATGTTGGCTGGTCGATTGTGTCTTTGAACAGTAAGCCTGAAACAATTCTTTTATAGTGTTGACTTCCTGTTAAAAGGATGATTTGATAATATGCCATTAATAAGAACATTACATTATTGTGATGATGCAGTTGACACTTATATTGTGCCCATATTAGTAGGATATGAGACTACAGCAGTACTAATAAGATATTCTTTGGATCAGAAGCCACGATTACTACTACTAGTAGTAACTGCTCTACGTTTGTTTGTTAGCTGCACAGTAATAAGAAATGTTTAAACTTTCGTTTTAAAATATACATTTTTAACATATATTGATGACAATCTTTCTCTGAAAATATCACTAAAAATACAAATGTCGTAAACAGTAAGTAAGGCACATCTAGGAGGATTTAAGGCCTAAGATGACAACACAGAGGAAAAGACTAGAAATGGCAAACTTACCATTCCATGCACATACCTGACTGATTATTCCTACAAGCAGAACAGCTACTATGTGCATGAACGTATTAAGCAGAGATACACAGAGATCATAGGCCTTGAGACAAGCTATTGCATGGGCTGTTGAATCACTTCGATTATGTCACAGGCCAGTACAAATGCACATACATTGAGCATGATGTTGACTAAATAAATTAGCATACCATAAATACATATGAAAATTTCACTTGTTGACTAAATAAATTAGCATACCATAAATAAATATGAAAAGATCACCTTTGTTTTGAGGTGCCGGTATCCAATTATGATTGCTTAATAAAAAATGGTGCTAGGAGAATAAGAATGCTTCCTGTCAAGTAAATGTTATTGTTTTTTCATTTATGGTCATATTTTTTTCAAAGAAGTTTAATCTCAGTTATTCTAGTAAATGATGTACACAGAACTACTGGTCTTCAGCACAATAGTACATAGACGTGGGCAGAGGCATCATGCTCATTGCTGCTGTCAATATGAGACAAGGCAAGCATTGTCAAAGCACAAAAGAAGACTGGTATTTGGCCACCCAGTGGAAGAAGAGGGCCAGTGCTGAGACATAGGAATCCGCCAAGGCAGTCGTGCACAAATATATTGATCAACACATGTGACGTAAAGATCTGCAACTGTTGTCACAGGCCCACTCAAAACAATGGCTGGAAAACATCACCACCCAGGAGACAGAGGTGTTACTGTAGCCTTATACACATGGCATGCATATACTATAAACATGGAAGAAAACAATCAGAATCTCCAGAACTAGGTGTGGCAGGTAGTGATACAAGACATCAATGCTATGGGCAGACAAAAAAGAACCATAGTGCAGGCATACCACAGGGTCACTAATTTAATATTGAATGCCAAGACCAAGGCATAAATCATTTACAGGGATAGGTAAACCACAGGAGGTATATCACCAACACAGAAAGAAATGAATGATAATCCTGTCTGAGACAGGAGATAAAACCCTTATAGCTTTATTGAGTTATATGACACCTCTGATGGTGATGAGTTTCAGAGTGTTCGTATCAGATGCACCAGGTTAGTATCATCACTTATACTTCAAGTTACATGTTGACCTGCATGTGGAAAGGACTTATTCTAAAGAACATTTATGCATATCTGTTCTTCAGGTACATCAGAGCTTCAGCAGTGACAACTTGCACCACAAGGTAGCTATATACCCCTATGATATACACATAACTGCCTAGTACCAGTCTGTATGCCTTATGTAGGGCATATGTTCTAACATTGCCACTGGTATGTTATCTTTATGATTTCACAGTTTCCACTGATGAAGGGTCTACCACAACAGTAGAGCATATGCCTGAAGTCAGTAGGCCACATGCAGCTGACAGTGATGACAATGTGCAAAAGACAAAGTCAGATGATAGACTGATACTATCAGCAGAACTAATGTTGTAGGGTGCATAGCTATACCCTGCATATGATATGGCTTTGGAGGGGCAGAATGTACATCTAACATCATCTGTGTTTGTTGCTGAATGTCCTGTCAGTGTTAGCCCTAACCAGCCTAAACAAGAGTCCCTACCAGCACCACTGATAGAATCCAACCAGTGCACTGCCTTTGATGTGGACTCACTCATCTCAGAGGAGAGGTATGTTGATGGCCATTGCTGCCATGACTCCAGGTCTTTCCCTGACCTAAGTACCCCACTTAGCGTAAACCAGTGCAGGTCAGTGACACAGGCATAAAGAGACACTACACACAATGTGGTAAGAGATTGTGTGCATGTTACATGACCTATGCAAGAACATTCAGTCACATCATGAACTACAGGATGATACTCGGTGCGTACATACTAACATAGCATATTGTGGCCTGCAACAAATGCAATTGCTACAATCCTTGGTCCTTGGTAGCCTACACGGCATCAATTGGTATATCCATGATGCTTCTTGAAAATGCTTTCCTTTATGCCTCTGCAAGCCATACCATCCTAGGCTGTGCAAGGGTCCAGATGCAGGATTAATGGTCACAGATGGGGGAATCACAGATGTCACTCATTGTCCTGGAAACAGCATTCCTGTCACCCTTGGTAATAGCAGTCAGTGCACCTGAGTCAACCTTCTGGTTATAGCTAATGTCACTCATATGGCTCCATTACTGGGATACTTGCTGGACTGATACTTTGGTTCCTGCCATTCCACACCACCCTATCCCCTATGGGAGCTCAAAGTGGCCAACTTTGGTAACATGAATTCCATCCATCTATTAGCATAAAAAATGAGGAGCCACATGAGGACTCCTGCACATGTTCCTGAAGTATTATATTAATTTTCATGCAGTATGCTTCCAGCCCGGATACTGCAAGGCCATAAGGTATACCTAGCCAATGTTCACAACATCTCACTCTCTGGCATTAATCTACCTCAGTGAATATTTCAAAGAACCCCAGCATATGTGTTATCATAACATTTTCAAAGATTATTGCACATTAGGTGTTTTTCTTTTCTGTCTATTTTATTAAATATAACTCAAAAGTACACAAATACTTTCTTAAATAAGAACCTGTAGTGGATGATCATAAAGGTTATGACTGAAATAATTTAAACATAACACTAATTCCCAGAATGTAGCCATCTTATCATTTTCTTTGTTGAAAATTAGATGCATATGGTTAAATGCCAGATATTGTATTTTATACACACAGAGAGCAACGCTGGAATTTTGCCAAACTGCAAGCAGTAAAAACATATGAGGTAAATGGTTTCATATGTTTTTTGAAGATATCTTGTTGCCCCTTTCTTTCATCTGCAGTACTTAGATTGGAAACAAGCTGCATACAAATAATAGTGTATGTTTGTTTTGCCATGCAAGGCCATGGAACAAAGGCAGAAAGAACAGAAGATATGAAAAATGGCCTCAGAGTTTGTAGTTGGCATTTGTATATTTATATCTCTGATTCCTAAGTATAACAATTCATCTGGAGTAGGGACTTCATTTGTCAGCAACCTGTGGGTCTTGGATCCGATTTCGGATCTGAGCCGGCAACTTGTAGCATAGCTATGGATCCGAGCTCCTAGCTCCTCCCCTCACCCATAATCCCTTGCCAACCTCCTATGACCTCAGATCTAGTTTGCGGCGCTGAGTGTGTAGCTGGATTTTAGAGCTCCTAGCGTTTATCAACAGATAAGTGAATTTCTTTAAATTTTTCTTGTCAACTTTGTATTTGTAATTTGTGTGAGTGTTTAGGTTCCTATTTAGTTTAATTTTTTTTTGGTTTTCACCCTCCCCTCACTGGTTGTTAGAGTGTGTCTGTGTGTGTTTGTGTTTGGGGCCTGTGTGCTTGTGTAGAATACTTCAGTTTTGGGTATGGCAGAGGCCCCAAAACCTATTTTTTCTAAATGCACCAAATGTGGCCATAAGCTATCTCCGGCTGATGGCCACACTCGGTGTGTTCGGTGCCTTGGGGTTGAACACCTCTCTTCAGGATGTACAATTTGTGCAGTGTTCAAACCCAGGGCACTGAAAGAGTGGAGGTCGAAGCTTGTCCTGGCGGGTCTTTGGATTCGGCTTTGGCCTCTGCTCCTCCCGTGGCACCTCCTCAGCCCGTGGTGGTAGCCACTCCTGCCATCCTTCCCCCAGCCGGGATTGAAACTCCCACTAAAGCACCTGAGGATAGGGAGGCAAGGAGGGAGAAATGGAGGGAGAAGCACCACAAGCGGCAGGCCAAGGCCTCCACTTCGGCCCCCCCAGCTAAGTGGGCTTCTTCCTCCACGGCTTCCAGGTCTCCTCCTCCTCAGCTCCAATCCCCTTGCTTCTCCCAGGACCAGAGGAGGAGGAGACCCGATCTCCGTCGAGGTCATGAAGGCGGCACTCCAGGCCTGCCTCGGTGGCCTCTTTGAGATCTACTTACAGCCTGTCAGATGCAGACTTGGATCAGATGATGCGAAGGTTCATCCAGGCCCAGCTGCAGATGGGAGTGCTCTTGCCTCCCCCCCCTTTGGGGGAGGGAGCTCGACCCCTTTCTTTGCTCCGATTGCTCCTTCTCCGACCCGCTTTCTGGGTTCGGAGCATTCGGAGCCGAGCAGCATCGGAGCCGGGGGTGGGTCGGCGCCGACAGTAATGGGTACTTCGGATCTGACCCTGCCCTCTAGTATGTCGGTTCCATCATCGGATCCGACCTCTCGGAGCTGTGGGCTGAGCTTCGGATCCGAGGGATTCAGTGTGCCTTCGGCTCCATCCAGGTCAGAGCACACTGGTCCCTCAGATCCGATGGTCTCGGCGCCGGGTCCGATCCCTTCATCGGATCTGAGTGGGAGTCGACTTTTGGAGCCCAGGGAGAGCGGCTCCCCCTCGGCCTTCGATGCAGTGGAGAGGGCTCTGTCGAGAGCATCCAGACCCCCGGCCCTTGCCTCAGCTCCACCCTGCACTCCCTCTCTGCTGGGTCAGGCTTCCATCACCCGGCCACAGGGACAGCTTGCTTCAATGTCACAAGTTGTTCCATTGGAACAAGATATTGCTGGCGAGACTTCCTCGGACAGCCCCCCCAAGGAAGTGCCTCACAAGCACAAGTGTAAGAGGAGGCACATGGACTCCCCCGAGTCCTTAACAGAGGACATGGACTTGGATGAAGGCGAAGGCTCCCCAAGGTCACCCCCAGAGGATGTCTCCTTTGGAGACATCATGGAAATGCTTAGGATCAGAGGTGGGTCGTCTGCCCCCAAGGTTTCCTCTGACGAGTCCGTGTTCCTGGAGGCATTTGAAAAAGGCCCATCTACCTCTTGGGTGTCCCCTCCGGCCGACCCCCTGGTGGACCTTATTACCACCAGGGCGTGGAAGGAGCCGGACACTGTGGAGCCAGTCCCTAAACGCCCGGACAGGATACTGAGCCCCCCCACAGACCGGTCCCACTGGAGCAAGGGTCCCCCCGTAGATGCCATGTTGACGGCGGCAGCCATGAAGAGGGAACTAGCTCAGTAGAGCCCCTCGGTCCATCCACCGAGCAAGGAGTCCCACTCAATGGATCGCCTTGGGAAGCGGGTTTTTAGTTCAGCGACCTTCTTGGTAAGGTCTCTGAACTATATGACACATGTCATCAGGATGCAGCGGGATCTTATCAAAGAATACGCTGCTTCCCCCCCTGAGTCCATGTCGGCAGAGGACAAGCAGTTGTACTCCACTCGAATGGCCACTCTAAAGTCTATCTCCAATACCTCTATGCGGCTTTTGTCCCACGCTACTGAGGGAGCCGCTAGAGCTAGTGGAGCGGGCCTAGTCATGAGACGTCATGCCTGGCTCTGGCATTGCGACTTCGCGGAGCCCTTTAAGGCGTCCTTTGCGAACGCCCCTTTTGATGGTTCTGCCTTGTTTGGCAAGACTGTTCGCGAAACACTGGTCCAGAGCGAGAAGGCTGGGAAGACGTTGTCTGCCGTCGGAGTCCGCTTCTCTGCTCCCCAGAGGTCCTTCTCAAAGAACCAAAAGGGACAGAAGAAGATGTGGTTCTGGAAATCGGATTAGGGTTCTACTCCAGGTTCTTTCTGGTGCCAAAAAAGAAGAGGGACTTGAGACCAATTCTAGATCTTTCCCTCTTGAACCTGTCGGTAACCAAGGAAAAATTCCGAATGGTCACTCTTCAATCCATTCTCCCCCTCTTACGGGAGAGCAATTGGATGTGCTCTATAGACCTCAAGGATGCGTACTACCATATTTTAATGGACAGACGATCCAGGAGGTTTGTCCATTTCCGGCTGGGAGCCAGTCATTATCAGTTCAGGGTCCTTCCCTTTGGCCTCATCACAGCCCCCAGGGTGTTCACCAAAGTTTTAGCAGTGATAGCGGCCCTCCTGAGACTCCAGGGAATGCAGATCTTCCCATACCTGGACGACTGGCTTCTAACCGCCCCAACAAGGCGTCTACTCTGCTCAGCCAGAGATTACTTTCTCCGCCTAGCCCCCCAGTTAGGCATCACAATCAATGCGGACAAATCTTCCCTTGCTCCGACACAAGTAATAGAGTTTATAGGGGCCAGATTAGATACCAGGGATCTACGAGTCTTCCTGACTTTGGAACGATGACAGAATCTGAGATTGCATGTGCGGGCCATCCTACAATCGGAAGCTCCACCGGCGGAGTTCGTCCTGAGGGCGCTGGGCTCCATGGTGGCTGCAATTATGCTTCTTTAATGTACTCGCCTAAATATGAGGGTGCTGCAGTGGACTCTTCAAGTGCAATGGTCCTTCCAATCTCTTCCTCTCTGCCACCCTATCTCTATCAGCAAGGTTTGCAGGAGGGCCCTGTTATGGTGGCTGCAATCATCGGACCTCCATATAGGCCGGCCCTTCTGCACTCCTCCCCCTCTCGCCACGGTGACCATGGATGCCTCTCGCCTCGGGTGGGGGAGGCATTACACGGGCAGGACAGTCCAAGGCACGTGGAACGATACAGAGACCTCCTTGCATATCAATGTTCTGGAGATGAGAGCGGTGCTGTTGGCGTTGCAGGCACTTCAGAATCTCCTCCCCGTAGGAACGATTGCGATTCAGTCAGACAACATGTCTGTTATTTGGTACATCAACAAACAGGGGGGAACCAGATCCTACCCCTTATGCCGAGAAGCCATGAGAGTGTGGGAATGGGCGATTTCCAGCAACCACTTTCTGATCGCAATGCACATTCTGGGGTGGGCCAACATTCTGGCAGACAAACTCAGCCGCATGATTCTTTCCCCTTACGAGTGGTCTCTCAACCCATTAGTAGTGAAGAAGATATTCACAAAATGGGGGCAACCCTGCTGCGATCTCTTTGCCTCTCCCTTAAATACGAAATGCGACAGCTTCTTCGCTCTGATTCCCCCACCAGGGGAAGCCCTGAGAGACGCTCTGGTGCATGCTTGGCCACCCGGTCTACTCTATGCCTACCCTCCTTTACCCCTGATGCTAAAGCTCTTACAGAAAGCCTCGCGGTTGGGGAGCAGAATGATCCCCATTGCCCCATTCTGGCCTCGGCAAACTTGGTTCCCTTACCTGTGGTCTAATCTAGTGAATCCTCCTTGGATTCTGGATCCCACTCCGGATCTAATCTCCCATCCATCGGAATTACAGACCCCGAATCTGGTCAACCTGAAGCTGACAGCTTGGTTGCTCCAGTTCCACTCTTAGTCAGGACTCCCGGCATCTCTTCACCAGTAAAAGCCATCCTGGTGGCAGCACATAAGCCTTCCACCAGAAAAATATACCGCAGTAAATGGAGACGCTTTTCCGTCTGGGCGGAACATCATAATCTGGATCCCTTCACTGCCCCTCTACCGTCCGTACTGGATTTTCTAATCATGTGGGACATGAGACAGGTCCCTTGATGTCAGCTAAATTGTGCAAAACTTTTCTCAAGGGCACCTTTCTACTCAGGCCCCCTGTCAAAGAAGCCGTACCCCCTTGGGATCTTTCTCTAGTCCTTCAAGCTTTGACCGCTCCTCCCTTTGAACCAGCTGCATCGGTCGATCTCAAATATTTGTTCTGGAAAACAGCATTCCTGGTAGCCATCACTTCAGCCAAGAGAGTTTCGGAACTCCAAGCCCTTTCCGTAAAGCCTCCTTACTTGGTCTTCCATCCGGACAGAGTGCACCTCAGGACCAATCCCTCCTTTCTTCCCAAGGTTTCATCGGAAATAAATATCAATCAGTCAATCAACTTACTGGTTTTCTTCCCTAAGTATCAAAACAAAGGAGAGTACAAGCTGCATTCATTAGATGTACACAGGCAGCTGCATTTCTATATTCATAGGACAGCTGGTCACAGACAATCTGATCAGCTGTTTGTCTCCTTTGCTAAATTCAGTTTAGGTAAAGCCGTTTCTAAGGTCACCTTGTCACGTTGGATTTCCCAATGCATTCTTCTGGCCTACCAAGCTTCCAGGAGGCCCGCACCTGTGGGAGTACGTGCACATTCCACTCACTCCATCTCTACTTCTGTTGCTTTTAAATCTAGAGTACCATTGGACGATATTTGTTCGGCAGCTACTTGGGCCTCATCCCATACTTTTATTAATCACTACAAACTGGATGTAATTTCTAGAGAGAGAGCATCCTTTGGCTCCGCAGTGCTCCGGAACATCCTTCCATGATGGCTGCCCAAGATTCAGGTAGCTGGGGACTCTGTCCCACAGGTTGCTGACAAATGAAGTCCCTACTCCAGATTAAGAAGTTATGTACTCACCATAATGTTCCATCTGAGTAGGTGGCTTCATTTGTCTGCAACCATCCCTCCCTCCTTCCCCCTGGCCTTCAGAACTTGGTCCTGTTATATTGTTCTAGCTATTATGCGTGTTGGAACACCTTTCTAGGTATCCATAGAGGGGCAAACTTGATCTGAGGTCATAGGAGGTTGGCAAGGGATTATGGGTGAGGGGAGGAGCTAGGAGCTCGGATCCATAGCTATGCTACAAGTTGCCGGCTCGGATCCGATATTGGATCCAAGACCCACAGGTTGCAGACAAATGAAGCTACCTACTCAGATGGAACATTATGGTGAGAACATAACTTCTTATTTAGTAGATGCAAAACAAAATCTGCAATAAAACAATAATATGCAGTTTAGATAAATGTATATGTGTTTTTGTATTTATTTTCTTTATCTGATGTATTTGCTAATCCCTTGCTATGGTAATTGACATGGTAAAGAAAAGTTATATTTCTTGACTATTACATCCATTTGATGTATAATATTATTGTGTAAGTAAATTTCTTTTCTTTTATTTAAAATGTGACTTGAACTTGTGGTTTCAGTTTGTCACTGCCTAACATAAAAGCTAGTCAAAGCTAGATGTATGGCTTTTCAATGGTCTCTATCACTTCGACAAAATGGCAGAAGTTCGAACACCATATGTTCGAACTTCTAACCTCGAAGTACAAAACAATCGAAGGTTTAGAACAGCGATTTTTTTTTCCCAGGGAAAAAAATCGATGTTCCAAGAAACACACACACAACACAAGCACACCAAAAAAACAGCAATCCACACACATACACTTAAAATCCTACATCTAACCCTACACTAAACTGTACATACACTACTATCTATCCACTTACCTTAACCCAAACCTTAACCCTAAGGTCGGTCACTATCGCGCATTCACCTGACCCGCGCCCTAACCCTAACTCATCTATCCCGCCCTAACCCTAAAGTCTGTCACTATCGCAAACCCACCTCAACTGCGCCCTAACCCTAAATCACCTAACCCGTGTCCTAATCCTAACTCACCTATCCCACCCTAACCCTAAAGTCTGTCACTATCGCACACCCACCTCACCCTCTCCCTAACCCTAACTCACCTAACCTGCACCCTAACGTCCGCACAATCGCACACTTACCTAAACCTGACCCATAACTTTCCACTGCAGTGCTGAAAACCGCAAAGCCGCAGAAACGACCAACCAAATTCTTTCCCTGGGAAAGAATTTGGTGTTCTGCGGCTTTGCGATAATCAGTTTTCGAACTTCACAGTTTGAACATATGGTGTTCGAACTGCTGAAGTTTCGACAAATTGATAGGAACCTGCTTTTCAAACGTTCTGTTTTTTTACATTTATAGCATGCTTAGAATACTTAGCAATATGTTTAGCTATACATTTTATTTTGGAATGGACAGTTTCTACTAGCTTATTTTGTTAGTGTCAACTTAGTTTCAACTTTCTTTGCATTATCCATTGTGGCTCACCTCAGCATTTTTATGACAATGAAGGATATGGAGGATATGGGGGATTTAATGCAATTGCTCTTGTTTATATAGTGAGTACATATGTGTAACACCACAAAAACTGCCAGTAGTCTCAAAATTGTGTAACAAAGTACAACTCCTTAGAAAAACACAAAAAAAAACAAGTGGAGCCACTGAGAATTCCTTGATGAAAAACTTTAATCCACAAATTAATCCACTGCTTAAGCTCTTTCGGACAAGAACTTAGGCCTTCTTCAGAACAAACAAAACACACTTACTTCCATTATTATATAGCCAATAAAAAACACCACAACCAATCAACTACTACAAACAATTAAAACTTATAACACAAGCTAATAATTACCCTGTAAAATTAACTATAATTTAAATAAATAAAAAACAATAAAAATATTATTTACACTTAAAATGGAGAGTGATCTGAGCAACCCACCAATCCACAGAATTTCCATGGCCAGTGAAAGTTTATGTTAACACACACACACACACACACACACACACACACACACACACACACACACACACACACACACACACACACACACACACACACACACACACACACACCTATACATATATGTGTGTGTGTGTGTTTGTGTGTATATCTATCTATATATATCTATATATATATATATATATACATATATATATATATATATATATATATATATATATATATATATATATATATATATATATATATATGTGTGTGTGTGTGTGTGTGTGTGTGTATATATATATATGTGTATATATATATATATATATATATATATATAAGGTAAACTTTTAAAATCTTGCCACTCTAAATGCCAAGTGTACATATACATGGTGACCATTCCTCGAAGGCTGGCATGCCAGATACTGACATGCATGAACATAACAGCAAGCATGAAACTCCCTACTACTCCAGACCAAGGAACAAGCTCTAACATGGATCTGAAAGGTGGGCAAGTTCTGACAGTCGGAAATGCTGGTATTCAATATTCTGACTGTTGACATGTGGGATTTGCACAGCTAGACTTGACCTTTGGAGTGAGTTTTTCATGGTAAACCAGTATATATATATATATATATATATATATATATATATATATATATATATATATATGTGTGTGTGTGTGTGTGTGTGTGTGTGTGTGTGTGTGTGTGTGTGTGTGTGTGTGTGTGTGTGTGTGTGTGTGTGTGTGTGTGTGGGTCTATGTCATAACTCTGAAAACCCATTTCAATAAAGACTCATTGCACAGAATACTCATTTCACCGAAAACCTCCGCAAGAAATTTATTCTAAAAACACCCCCACACCCCCTTTCCTACATATACTAACTCCATGATCAAACAACCACTAGAAAAAAAAAATGCACACAGTAAATCAGTGCTCAACACAAACACAAATATCTACAGATTTGGGGGTACAACATGATACAAACCATTGCATTTCACACATACTTTGCTAGAGTCACTTTCCTAATAACCCCATTATACGAAATGACACCACTGCATACTTTATACACACTTCTTCACTTCTGAGTTTTCAGTGAAATGAGTTCAGCCATTTGAGTTTCAGTGAAAAAAATTAGTTTTCAGTTTTATAATATTTACCCATATATCTCTATCTATCTCTATCTATCTATCTATCTATCTATCTATCTATCTATCTATCTATCTATCTATCTATCATCTATCTTTCTATCTCTATATCTATATCTGTATCTATCTATACATCTCTCTATATATCTATATAAATACTGTTCTCTACCCAGGACATTACACTACCACTTCCCCCAACTTGCCACTCTCTCCTAACACCATTGCAGAAGAATTCAATAAATACTTCACTGAAAGTGTACTATCTCTAATTGAAAGTAATTCCACAGAACCATCACTAACCTTCAAACCTCACAATATTAACTCCAACTCCTTCTCCTTTCAGCAGCTGAAGTCATATCTTATCTAGTGTCAATCTTTATTAACAGGTCCATAGCAGAACAACATGTCCCAGCAATATGGAAAATCTTACACATTATCCCCTTACACAAAGGTGGAAATTCCACAGAGCTGACTAACTACAGACTATTCTCTTTCCACTACTTAAACTCCTCAAAAGATGTATCCACTCCCAACTGATTCATTATCTCACCTTCAACAACATGCTAGCAACATGTCAACATGGTTTTAGGCCCCATCATAGTACCACAACTGCACTCCTCAGTTTCACCAATACAATCAACCAACTCAGAAACAATGGAAAAATAGTCTCTGCTGTCTTTCTAGACATGTTCAAAGCCTTTGATATGGTCTCCCATCCCACACTATTAAATACACTCTCCAAATTGAACCTCAGCCTGTCTGCACTTCAATAGTTCCAAAGCTATCTACAGGACCATCAACAATCTGTAAAATTACCTAATGCCCTGTCCCTCCTGCTTCCTGTCACACTAGGAGTACCTCAAGGCTCAGTTCTTGGGCTGCTACTCTTCACTAGTTTTACAAACAACCTCCATAGTGCTACCCCACTGGCTTCAGCTATCCAGTATGCCTATAACACAACACTTATATGTGCCACTAATAACCTGCAACACCTCCATGATATAACCCAAAAATCATTCTCAGATACCAAGCTATGGCTCTCCAACCTTCAGCTCATACTCACCCCCAATAAAACAAAACTCATGATCTTACAACACACAAGACCCCCCCCCCCCAGCACCCTCTATGTTACAGCTAGGAATAATACTAAAATGAATGCTGATTCACAAACAAAACTACTAGTTGTAACAATAGATAACCTAAGATTTGACCTGCATATAGCACAAACAAGTAAGAAAGATCACAAAAAATGGGTACTCTTTACAGAAATAAAAAAGTATCTAACACATCTAGGGTTGCCATTACTAGAACCCATCTTCTATCAACACTTCTGTATGCTTCTCCAATTCTCACCAACCTTAAAAAGACAGATTTAATGATTTAATTAAACTTGAAACATGCTACAATAAAATAGCTACATTAGGAACTGACTGCCCACATCATACCCACCACTGTCACTCCTTAAAGAAACTCTCCTGGTTAGAACTCCCACAACTTCTATCCTTTAACCAGTTAACCTTAGCACACAAACCAGTATATCAACCTGAAAAAACCTGCGCATCTAAATATTCTCCAGCCCCATACCACAAAACGAAGTCTTCGCTCAACAAATAAATCTCTACTACATGTGTCCAAATCCACTAATACGGCAGGGGGGCTCACTATTTTCTCATTATGTAGCAGCAAGTGGAATTCTCTTCCTGACAGCATCAGAGCCAAGACAAATACAAACCAGTTCAAAAAGATTCTTAAAAATTATCTTGATGACACCTAGCTTTGTTCCTGTACTACTCCAGGCTAACTAGATTTAATAGCTTCTGGTCATACTTTTTCTTCTTCCCTGACCACCTCATAATCTATGTTCTCTCTCAATTCTAGATAATCTCTAACCTCCCCTACAAACCCTTCCTCAACTTACTTTGAGAAACTACAATGTCTACACTACAATAAGGAATTATATCAGATGGTTGTATGATAAAAATGTCAGCTATAATAGCATAGAATGTAATTTCTGGTGTACTGTAAGTCTTGTATATTTTTGTATAATTTCTTCTATAAGTTTTGTATAATTTTTTTGTATAAGTTTTGTATAATCTCTGTAGGAGGAGCTTTTCTCCCCAGGCCTTTGGTGAAAATGGGTCTTATCCCAGTTGGACTTTCTCAGCAAACGAATGCAAAATAAATAAATTGATCTATCTCTATAGATATATGTATATACACACACACACACACACACACACACACACACACACACACACACACACACACACACACACACACACACACACACACACACACACAAACATATATAATATATATGTCCCATGTAAACGGATGAGGTGGAGATTTAATAAACTCTGTTTAAGAATAGTGGAAAGCTTACATGGAGTGTATAGTGGCTGTGTGTGCGACTTCCCCTCAGCAGAGCTCCTTGCATACTAATGAAGGCCATGTAACATAGTTACAGAATCAGTGTAGGGGGTGTGTTACAGTGTCAGGAGAAGAGTAACACACCCCCTGCACTGCTAAAGTGCCAGATGGCATTGAAATATAAAAATAAAATATTTTATTTCCTTTCTTTTTTGTGTGTGTTTGCACGATGGAGCACTTAGCAAGGGACATATACCAAACATCTAAAAATAGAAATCCGATACTTTTTATTCTAACTTAAAGGTCATGTGTAAGCATAGCTTAGTGTGTTTGCATAGCACGGTGAGGTGCTCAGTACTTCTTAAACATACCTGAGAGCTATATAGAAATATATAGCCAAAGTCATCATATCCACATAGCTGAATGGTTAGAGTAATGGCCCTGTGTGCAGTAGATGCAAGATTTGAATACACAGACAGGCCATTCAGCTTACATCAGCTAGCAATGTTTTATAAATTAATTTTTTTATTTTAGTCATTATGTAGTGACATATGTTAACCAAGTTAGTCCAGCTAGGCCAGAAGCTCATTCTCAGTGGAGACCTGCGGAGAAAAGATCCAGTTACACACAAGTCTAGAATACCTGCAATACACACTCCAAGATAAAGAAATTAGAATACAGAAGTTCAGGAAATATAGAGGTGCAATAAATAATAAAATAGTCGTAATGAACAAGTAATTTAATATTATTTCATTTTTTTAATGTGGTTTGCCCTTACCTAAGCTTTGCTAAGCACTGCTAAGCCAAGCCAAGCAGTGCTTAAACAGGACCCATTTTAACACTTCTTAGTAACCCTCAGCTCCGCTTAGCTGGTTTGGCCACTGCTAATCAAATTCTGTTTAAGCAGTCCTTAGCTCAGCTAAGCTGGTTTGTGCACCACTAAGCTTTGCTAAGCATTGCCAGTTTAGGCACTGCTCAGCTGAGTTCAGCGGGTTTGTGAGGTGCTAAGCAAAGTGCTTCATTTTTAAAAATGGCCGAATGGTGGCAAAGGGGTGGGAAAACAACCAGTATCTGTTGGAGGTTGATCTTGGCAGAAACCATGGCAGGAGTTGGAGAGTGGTATGCTTTTGGGTGCAGCAGTGGGGCATTCTGGAGTCCAGGGTCATGGTTGGACTCCTTGTTAAAGACCATGATGTCTGGCTGCTGCAGAGCCAGTTCCAGGGATCGGCATACAAGGTGAAGTCCTGGGACCAGCTGGCACGTGACTTCACCAGTGCAACTGGTGTCCCCTGCACAGGTGAGCAGATGCGTCATCATTATGATAACCTGAAGCGTAGGAAGAGGGGGGCTTCTGGACACCTAGGTCCAGGACACTAGACATGGCAATGCCTCACAATTTCTAAGTATTGTTTCTATTGTATTACCTATATCTGATCTGCATGTGTGATAAACAGGTTTCATAATGGTGTGTTTCTCTCCCCACAGCTGCAGAGGAGAGTGCTCACAACCTGTAGGCCCATGCAGGGTGCCTGGCCAGATTTCACCATGAGTGTGGTAAGTACAGATATAGCTTGCAATCTATGGTAATATAAATAAAAAGGTGTACAGTAGTAACTGCCAGGAGGTAAAGTCTGTTTGAGTGTACTGCAATGAATGTGGTTATAGACCTGGAATAATGCCAGGCACAGGTCAATATAGCTGAAAGCATGAAACCTGCTAATGTTAAGGAAAGAAAGTTACAACTGCATTAATAATGTTAAAGAAATAAAAGTTTATACTGTATTAATAATGTTAAGGTAATAAATTACAACTGCATTCATAATGTTAAGGACATAAATTCAACTGCATTCATAATTGCAAGGGAATAAAGTTCAACCACAGTCACAATGTTAATGAAATAAAGAGTTCAACTGCAGTCAGAATTGTTACGGAAATAAAGTTACTATTGAATAAATTGTGGAATGACAGCTGTCTTGCAACATTGCATTATCTAAAGTGTTCATCAATAAAGAATGTTAGATGTATACCAAGCACTGTTTCATGTCACCCCTGATAAAACTGTGTTCTTGAAAATGTGTGTATTTTGGGCTGTTCAAGAAATCAAGTATTAAAAGTGCTGTGAAGTAACCCGCAGTAGTGGTGCTGCGGTAGCGTTGTCACCTCACAGCAATACGTTGTCCCGTTCGATTCTCAGCTAGAGCATCTTCTGTGTGGAGGCATGCATGAATGGGCGTGCCTTCCTTAAAGGTTGTGCATCAGGGCTGGTAACTCTGGTAAAAATCACTACCAAACATTAGCGGACCGGAGTTCCGCTGTGGCGACCCCTAACCAGGATAAGCTGAAATTCACAACAACAACAAGTGCTGTGAAGTAAACACTGGAATAATACCATGAAGTGACTGAAGGCTAGCTGATAAAAAATTCTTGTGCTGAAGTGTAGATGTGGAACTGTACTACAAGATATAATGCATTATGATATTTGTTCTGCTCTAAGATCTGAATCTAGAATAGTAAAGGCTAAGGTATAATAGCATGTTCACCTCAGGATTGTCTTGTGTTAACCATTGCATTTCATCTATATGCATTCCTGCTCTTAGGTACACTGCTGCAGGCAAGTATGAAACTGTAATAGCTGTAGACTGCAAATATACCATCTGCAACTGCATATGGGTCAGGTAGGCAACCCAGCACTCTGATATGGTCTGTACACATCAAACATATTCCCATCCACTAGGGGTTAAATGTGTTCAGCTGCATTCCAAGTATTAATACACAGTTCACCTACTTATCTATGTCATGCATGAATGTCATGCATGTGTATTCAAGTGTCACAGCAGTCTTGTATGACACTCTACCTCTATTACTAAGTCACAATGTGTTACCAGGTGAGCTCTAAGCATACATTACTCAATCAATATTCAGCAGTGGCTAATTGGCTCAGTAGCTCATTAGGATTAACACTAGGTTTGATATATATTTTGCCACATAGAGACCGGGGTTATAATCCAGGGACAAGTACTACTAAATATTAATAGAAACTGTTATGCATTGTTAACAGATTTTTTCTCTACAGGAATTCCAGGTAAATACATGTCTATAGTAGCTGTTCAAATGGGTTACTAATTTGTGTGTCCTAATGCACCAGAGTGTTAACAGCTTTGCTCAGCAAGGTGATATGACTGCATTAAATAAAAAGTCAACAAGTACAATACTAAAACAAGTTATTAAAACAAATAAAACTGTTTAATCTGGGTACAGCTGTATGCCTGGTGTGTCTGTGAATATCTGCTGCTAGTCTAACCCCATGCCTGGCAAGGACAGCAGGATAAGCATAAACTGTCTTTACTGTGCATGATACATGTCTCTCAAGTGTCACGCTGTCATGGACTGTGATCCCTCTTGCCAAATCCCTGTTACACAGATTTAACAGCCACTTGATTTATCTTAATAGAACAGTCACGCTTCATCAGTCCACATTACACCTTGATAGTCACATATGTTCTCAAAATGTTACATTGGGCCTTGTGTTTTATTATTGTTGTGTATTACAATAGTTGCATACTAACACACCTTGTTGAATTATCTGTGTTGTTGGCCTTATGCCATAACTGTTACAGGCATGCTGTTTCACTACTGATTGTTACCCCAATTATTGTGTTTTATATACTATGCAATGTTTCATTACTGGGTTATGTGATTTGTTCTGGCATGCTGTTACAACTAACCACATGTTCTCTTCATTACTAACCTATACGCTGTGAAACACCTCAACACCATAGCATGGCTGGGTAGGCCGGTTTCCGTGGATCCACCTACCCTACCTCAACTGGCCATGGCACTGGGTCCTAGCATGTCTGGGACCCAACCTGGACCTTCCCCCTCCTCTGGCCCTACACCACCTATGGATACAACCGTCTCTGGAGATGGGTCCTGTTCCCCCCAGGAGTTGACACAGAGAGGGAGTGGTCACCCAGTAACTGCTACCAGGCATGGTGGGCAGGATCATTCAGCAAGGGTTTGATGATCGAATGTGCCAGATTGAGGGCACACTGGCCAACTTGGATGGGCAGGTTGGGCCCCTGCACCCAGCCCATAGCACATTCACCTTCAGGGCTGTGAAGGAACAGCGGTGACTGCCCATGAGTGTGGAGCTCAGTCACACTGCTGCCTTCTGGGGGCACTTGGTTCTCTGATTCCAAAACACCCTCCCTGTCCAAGGTGTTTAGGTCCTCATGTGTCATACACTGCACCTGTCTGCTGTCTTGTCTATCTTTTCTGTTTGCCAGTGCTACCTCTCCTACCCATCTTATTTTCCCACACATGCCTCTACCCCTTCCTCAACATTCCACTCTCTCTTTAAAAAAAAATGGGAATCTGTCCCAAAAAAAGAATTTTGCCCAGTACATAGTTCTCCATTTCACCCACATCTACACTGCCCACAATCAATAATTACAGCAATTAATAAACAAAGTTATGTTGCCCACACCCTTCTCTCTGGGATGTCAGGCTTCAAATTCCAAATCATCCACAAGCTGTACAGCTGTTGCTGTACAAGAATTGGAGAGCTATTATCCTTTCCTACACCCATCCTGCACATTTCTACCTGCCTTTCACATTGTTTTTCCCCCTGCTTGCCCCCATTTCACCACTTTCCTATTGCCTCCTTTTTCTTGTCTTTTTTTGGAATTAGCGCAGGTTTAAGCGGAGCTAAGTAGTGCGGTGTGTTGCGCCGAATCATGCAAACCCACTTAATCACACTTAAAGCTGCTTAAAACTGCTTTAATCAACTTCTGTCTTTCTGACACTGTTCTACATGTCAGGAAATGATCACCCCTGCCAAGGTCTCAAACCCAGGACACAGCCAACTAAGGGATAGTGGATTAACCCAGTAAGCCACTTGGCTTTGAGGAATAGCAGGTGTTTCTGTAAACTTATCCTGAGTATCAGTGATGCACATCAGAAAATAATTTGGCCCTACCAAACCTCAAACTCAGGACCCTCAATTATGGCATACTGCATTAAGCCACTAAGCTCTGAAGAGTAACAGGTGTTTCCATACACATATCCTGAGTATCACTGATGCACATCAGCAAAACATTCACCCCTGCCAAGTCTTGAATACAGGACCCTGTCCACTACAGCATAGTGCATTAGCCCACTGAAGTATGACAGCTGTTTTCATACTCATATCCTGTGTGCCAGTGACACACTGCTTGTACAGATAATGAGGAAAAGGACAGTGTACTTGGGACTGTTCATAGGTTAGTACTAAGCTAACTGCCGTTGCGAGCCATTGTAAGCCTAGTCAGTTATCCCTAGTGAGACTCAAACCCTGCACCTTGTGTTTGTAAGGCAAACACCTTATCCATTAGGCCACCCTCCCAACCCTCTAATGCAGACACCAAAACAGCACACAGACAAATAAATGCTAATGGATGTACGTGAGGCCTAGGATAGCAGGTAGAGCTGAAAACTGCACAGACTGTTGCAGAATGTCTGCAGTTGTGACACCTACTTTTTTACTGCTGTTAGTATTGCTGACTGACTGTTTTCTCCCAGACCTTTTTCTGTTTCTGTTCTAGGTGTCTGTGTGTCTATGCAGTGTGGACCTGGTGCCAATACAATGGCTCAGGATGGCATGGTGGCAACGCAGATATGTGGCTTTGCCAAGATACGGCTGTATATGTGGATGGTTACTAAGGTATGTATGTGTAGAACAGTGTGTCAGGCACAATGTGGGCAGACACCATAATCTTGCATGCATACCCCTTGACACAGTATGCTACTCTTGACCCATGTCACCTAGGAGTTCAGTAGGATCATTAGTTCATAGGATCATAGAAGGTTGCTAGCGTAATGGCCGTGGGTCCCTTACAAGGCTAGCTATTACTTTAGCCCCAACAGAATCATCAGTCGGCACATGTTTCCCCTGTTGTGGAGTGGCACAGGTGGGATCCCTGGGACAGATTTATGGATTCCCATCCACTCATCGTGGTTGTGCTTGAAGAGGGTCTGCATGGTACTCTGTTTGACGTGTATGGGAAGTGCATTTCTGAGACAGGGAAGCCTCTGGGAGACAAACCTGTTTCTCCAGCAGTTTGTGTTTTTGCCACATACCAGATTGAGGCCTGCCATGCTGGTAATGCCCAAGGAGTTAGACTCACATATACAGGGCAGGGTCCAACATTGCCTTCTAGGTGTGGCACAGCCCACCTCTGGGGAACCTGTCTGATATCGAGTAGAGCACTACTGATTCGAGCCTGTCTGCATGGGACAGATGGTGGAGGCCATGGATCATCTTTGTGAGTATTACTATGGTCTTTCCAGTTGGAGCAGCTGTCTGTATTAGTACATACCAAACAGGGTGTTTTAGTAAATTATTGGTCTAGTGACAGGAATATACAGAGGTAATGACCACCTTTTTTTCTAGATACAATCCCTTTACCTGTGAGGTGAACAATGTACAAGGCTTCTCTGACCACTGTCACTGCATGATGGTTGAATATGAATTTATTATCCACCTGAGTATCCAGGTCTGTCAACACATGTTGTATGTTTATGGGCTCTTCATTGCTGTGGCAAAATGTGGGGCCATGTCCTTGATGAATGTGAGATGGTACAGTTTTCTGCATTTAGCTTGAGGCCAGGACCTTGGGCACCAGTCCGTACTTGATGTAAGACTCTGCTGCAGTGTGTTAACATTATTTGGTGGGTCAATGACAGACAGCACACAACTTACAGTCACCACAGCCTTGGTCAGTACCTACAAATGTGGGTGGTGGCAGTTAGAATTCATTACTCCAAACATGTGGGTTATTTAGGGGCAGCAGCTACTCACAGGGCCTCAACATATATACATATTGCACACACATAGGCAAGACAGACTAGGGTTGCTACCTTATCAAATGGCCAGTGTGAGGCACGACTTGTAGTATCGTGAGAGTTGCCAGAACACATCATACCCATGGCAAGTGCAAAGGACAGGACTTCTCTTGTTTCGCCAGTACAACAGCTTATTTTTTATAGCATTTGCCTAGATTATGCTATTTCTCATAGCATTAAGGTGTTTCTGATATAAAATGACTACTTTATGCAGCTATTACACAAATGTAGGATATGTTTGTTGACATATGTATTGTTTTAGTTGTTTCCTCAGGATACAACTGGCCAAACATGGACTGCAACCAGCATGATGGGACAGGTGGTGGCCCTAAGACAGTCATACTGCTGCAAGGGGATATATGGACACACACACAGACACACACACACACACACACACACACACACACACACACACACACACACACACACACACACACACACACTCATGAACTGCCCTAGTTGTACATACTATAGTGCTATATACATACGCAATGGAGCTTATATGTTTTTGTAGTGGCTACCACTACTATTCAGATGGATGACATCTGCAGGCACTGTAATGGTTGCCGCTGGGGTGGTTAACAGGTTTGCGCAAGCCATTAAAATGGTATAACTGCTGCATACACACACAGGCAAGACAGCCACACAGCTGCAAAGGATATGCATGCATACAGAGTTGCTAGTTTTGAGATTAGAACACCTATCTATCTAGTTATATACACTATAATACCACACACGTATTGCATGTACCACAGAGCTATCATGTTTGGAGAGTGTCTAACTGTGCTATTAAGGTGGATGACATCAGTTGGCTCTGAATAGCTAGACAATGGGGGGGGTTAGCAGGAATGCACAGGCCCTTAAACTGGTATAACCATTGCACACACACAGACACAACAGCCACTGCTGCAAGGGGATATACCTACACATACATATATAGACTAACTGAACTGCCAGTTTTGAGATTAGAACCCCCTACTTATCTAGTTGTATATAATATACTGCTATGTACTTATCTCATGCTCCACAGAACTTATGTGTCTAGTGAGTGTCTAACTGTGCTTCTAAGGTAGATGACATCAGCAAGCCCTGTAAGGTAAGCCAATGGAGTCATTCACAGGCCTTAAAATGTATTGGCATTGCACACACATAGGCAAGACATACACACTGCTGCAAATGTATATACTTTGACACAGACACACACACACACACACACACACACACACACACACACACACACACACACACACACACACACACACACACACACACACACACACACACACACACACACACACATGCACTCACTGAGTTGCTGTTGCTGGAATTGGACACACTACCTATCTAGTCGTATATACTGTAGTGCTACGTAGTTATCCCATGCAACACGGAGCTTATGCTCTTGTAGTGCTATGTAGTTATCGCATGCACCATGGAGCTTATGCATTTGGAGAGTGTCTGCCACTGCTGTTGGGGTGGATGACATCAGCAGCTGTTGACAAGGAGGCCACAGTTGTGGAGGACACTGGTCCCAGGGCTATAAAATGCGTGACCATTACACAGACATAGGTCTGTTGGGTGTGTGTATACTGCTATATGTGGAATATCTACACAAACACACACAGGGTGGCTGATATGAGATTAGAACCCCCACCTACCTGCTATATATTACACACTACAGTTCACCGTACTCATGGCATGCACCATTGGTTGCAATTGGTGTACAAGTGGCTGCAGCAATACATCACTCTATGCCTTTCTGCGTGTGTCTATCTCACTCTCTCTCTCCCCCTCTCTGTCTCTCTATATATGTGTGTGTATATATATATATATATATATATATATATATATATATATATATATATATATATGTATATATATATATATATATATATATATATATATATATATATATATATATATATATATATATATATATATATATATAAGTTACATATATATATATATATATATATATATATACACAGATACATATATATCTTATATGTGTCTCATACTGACAGATAAGGTTAATCATGTCTAATGGGGATAGGGACAGACAGGTATACATAACTGTCTCTATGCACAGAGATATATGGACATCTCAGTTCTATAGTCAAATGTGGCTTCAGACATAGGATGCATGTCTTCCGTTATAAGGCCAATTATTGAGTACAACGCCCCCTTCTGCATGTACCTCGCAAAGCACATGCAGCAGCTGGAAAGACCACAGAGGTTCCTCACCAGGAGAATCCAAGGCCTCAAACACCTACCCTACACAGATAGGCTAAAAGCCTTATCCCTCTATTCAATTTTATACAGACTCCTCAGAGATGACCTCTGTTTGTCATATAAAGCAATCTCAGACCCCGCCTCGATGGGACTGCTGCATATTCGCAAGTCAAGCTCCTCTCGAGCAACCCATACATGTTAGCTCAATCTGGTCTGTGATATCAATAGGACTTGTTGGTGGGACAGATTTGTGTCTCAGAGACTCCCCCATCTGTGGAATAGACTCCTTCCCCACATCAAGCAGAGTATCTCATTATCCCTTTTTAAATGCAACCTGAATAAGTGTATGGGAAACAGAAAATACACGTGCCCCTGCTGGACAGGGGCTTTTGGTGCTGACTTGTCTAAACATGGGATAAACTCTTGGCTAGGCTTATAAAGGCTTCAGGACCAATAGCCTAGTAACCTCCTATGATCCTATGCATTAGCTAAATGTAGGAGCATGCCCAGTGTCACCATTGGTACTGACAAGGGGACTCCAGGTCAGACCTAGCTGTACTCCAGTCCAGGATTTTGTGTGCTACAGCCAATAGGCTGCTGCACCTGATTACACACTCCAGCACCCTCCCTGATATGATTCCTGAGGTATTTCATGGCTGTGTGCTGTCCGTCGTATCAAACTCATATCTAGGGTGTGTACTGAGTGTATTAGATTGAACAGGGTTTTCCATCATATGTCTGGTACATTTTACATAGCAATGTGATTTCCTGGTACATCAGTGGCAGACCATTATAGACTGACATGAGGGACCACTGACAGACATTTGAGTTACTGACTCCATACACTGCTGGCAACCCGTGCTACTGCATGAACTGTTATATTCTGCAATTTCTCCATTTGTCTGGCCAGCAGTTCCTCCTTCTCCTTATATGTGGGCATTTGTCCTGCCCTGTTCCTGTTCCTGGCTTTCTCCATAGTTGCTGCTCTATGTAGTTATAGTTATGCTGTGATTGGGCTATGTGATGTAACACCACACACAGGATTGCAAACTTCACACCTATGACTGCACCTGTTTTGCAGAATGTCCAGCCTTGTGCCTCATATGTCTGCTCTGGTTCTCTGATGGTTTGTGTTTTACTACAAGGCTACATGGTGCCCATACCTCTCAACTGCCGTAAATCTGGACAAAGCCATATATAAAAGTGGGACACAGGTACAGGTACAAACATAGTGACAAGTTTTTAATATTGCACTTACAAACTTAGTTGGTAGAATAACAGGTTTTGTTTTCGCATGAATGTTCTGATGGGTATAAGGTGTGCATCTCAACTGTCTGTCAATTATTTTCTCACATCAACCTTTATTGATTTGCCACTTGTTTGTCAGAAAAATGCAATGTTATGGAAAACAGACCATAAATATGAGGCAAAAATGTGGACATTCTGCAGCATTGTACATTTGAGGGGTATGAGGATGCCCACTGACTTGTTCTAAGTACTGACACAGTTACATGATGGCCTTGACATCCTGTTGCTACTCTGACTTGTTACAATCTGCTGTTCTACTAGTCACCGTGTAGGTAACTCAGAGCTATCTGTGGCCCCCTGCCCCTCCATTATCTCTGGCTTTGTCCAGCTTTCTTGCAGTAACAAATAGTGACATATGGACAGTCTGTAGAACTCTTACCATAGGTGTAGATCACATTCAAAATAGTAGGCACAGCCAGTCTTGAACCATGAGCACCATCAACCATAGTAATGTACTTAGCCCACTAAGCCACAGCAGCCACCAGACAGTGCAGTTTAATTCCTGACACTATCAACCACAGACATATATAGCACATGACCCCTGCATATTGTGGAAATGGAACATGTCACCAGATTGATTGGGACAGCCCTGGGATTGTGTGGTCTGTTGCTACTACCTTGCAAACATAATGTTACTGCAGTTGTATGAGAACACATGTGTGTTGGGGGTAGGTGACTGTAGCATTGACAGTAAAGCATCTGCCCTACAACCCCGCTGTTTGCAATTCCCTTGCATAGTGCAGTGGGTTTTGCTGGCTTGTGGGCTACTGCAAATTATGGGGAAGTCAGTATTGGGCAAGGAGTTCCTGTTGTCCTACATAGCTGTCATTTGTCTGCAGCTATCCCGGTAGTCCACTCTGTTCCTTTGCATACATGTGATGGGTCCATACCTATGCTACCACAGTGTAGTTCCCCATGCATTTGTTGTAACAAGGAGTGTCTTACCTTGCACCTGCATCAGTTGATATAATGGTGCTTCAGAGCTGACTCTGTCAATTGCAGACAGTACACAGCCAATACATATTAAGGTACAGGTTGTGTGTTGTGGCTGACATCCTTTTTAGTATGTATATGAGTCGGAATGAGGTGTCAGTCCCTAGGTCCCTAGGATGTCAGTGCATGTGCTATGCATTGCTCTTTACAAAAACAAAAATGAGCACGGTGGCAAAGTGAAGCAAACAGCAAACAGCAAGAATAGGTAAACCAAAAGTAAAAGCGTACTCCACAATGTTCGAAAACAATTATAAAACAAAGCTTTCAGACTAAAAAAGTCCTTCCTCAGTGTAGTATATATATATATATATATATATATATATATGTATATATATATATATATATATATATATATATATATATATATATATATATATATATATATATATATATATATATATATCATATATATATATATATATATATATATATATATATATATATATATATATAGTAAAACAAACACCACACTTGAAGCCAGTATCCCACAGCAGTCACAAAACAATCAGTAGTCCTGTATTCCAATGAAGATAAAACGTTTAATGACAAGCAAAAATCCAAGCAGTGAATAATCCAGTAGATAAGCACTTTCATCTGTCTCAATGCAGACTTTATCACAACCAAAAGTGCTTAACTTCACACCCTTTATATGATTACACCAATTAGTAAAACAGCCCTTTCTTAAAAAGACAGAATATTAAAAACAACTAGTTGCATGAAGAATATGAAAATACTTTCATTAAAGTGTCAAAGCCCTTTCAACCAAAATAGGCTTAACAGATACATTTCAGTCATGCCAGTGGGCTGGCAAGCATTTAAACGGAGTTGCCACTTCAACTCAGCCTTCTCAATCTGGTTTGACCAGTTACCGCCCCTGGCATTTTTAACTACTACTTCTAAAATACCAAATTTGAAGCCAGAAAAAACTGGGCAAGTCAGAGTGTGCTTAAAAAGGGCATTGTTATAATTCTTTGTAATAATAGCATATAAATGCTCATATATTCTCTTCCAAATTGCCCTCTCGGTCTTGCCCACTTAATAACCGTTGCATCCCATACAAACACTCAGGTAAACCAGACCAGAAGTATTACAATTACCTCCTGCTAGTCTAACATATTGCGGGAGTACCCCCACCCACATTTCTGTTGCATTCACCAAATACCTACAATAGTTACATCTACCACATGACCTGGTTCCTCTACTGTCAATTAATTTTTATAGGATGTTCCAACAAAAATTTTAAGTTACCTCCCACCTTGAATGAAAAAGTGGGCCTGTGACCCAACAAACTAACAAGTTCATTGTTACATTGCAAAATCACCCAGTTCTTGTTTAAAACATCTCTCAACTTTTTACCAAAGGTGCCAAATTGTGTCACCATAGTCTGTGAGAAAACAACACTCTCAACTGTGTTCTGAACCTCAGGTTGACCCTGTCTCAAATGAAGGTCATCCTGCCCTAGTAGGGGTTTAAACTTAGTCCCTTAACCATCAATAATTTTCACACTGGTCTGGTAAACCCAATTCTCATGGCAGCCTCTGGCTATAAACATCTGACTTAATTTGCCTAGTTCCCTTTTCAAGTTGTCTAATGTGGAGCACATCCTTGCTCCCCTGATCATTTGTCCCCTGACCAAGTTTCTTTTCATGTGGTGGGGGTGTTGACTGTTGTAACTTAGAAAACAGAGTAGGTAGGTTTACGATAAACTGTGGTGGTAAAAGTACCTGAGTCCATATCCCTGGAAATAGTGACATCCAGGTAGTCTATAATGTCCACATTAAATTTGTGTGTAAACCTGAAATATGGACAAACTCCGTTAATATATTCAACAAAATCTTCAACTAAGGACTCCCTACATAACCATAAAATAAAAATGTCAGCAAGGTATCGACCATAGAATAACCAATCTTGGGCAACTCTAGAATTGAATACGTGGTTAAATTCTCACCTTGCCATTAACAAATTAGCATAAATGGGGGCACAACTTGCCCCCATTGCAATGCCTTTGGCTTGTCTGTAATATTCATTCTCAAAGGTGACACAGTTGTTGTTTAAAATGAAATCCATTAATTCCATTATAAAAATTACCATGGTATTACTTAGATTAGTGTATTCATTTAATGACTCATGAAATAATTTCAGTCCCTCTTCATGTGGAATAGAATTGAAAAGATGCACTATATCAATGGTCGAAAACCCAGTAACAGCTGAAAAAAATTACCCTTAATTCTAATTAGAAAGTCCCAGGAATCTTTCAATACAGGGGCGACCGGGAACAATGCCCCTTTTACCACACGATCCACAAAAACCCTAAGGAGTGAGTTGAACTATTCTCTCCAGCTACTATTAATCTGTAGGGGGGGTGGTGCACATCTTTGTGCACCTTGGGTATTCCAAAAATTGTAGGTATTAATGGATGATCATTCACTAAAAATTTTAAAACATCCTCATTAATGGCCCCTTGATATAAACTGTCCTCGAGAAATAGTTGTAACCTTCTGTGGGCTATGTGTATTTCATTAAGGGATGTCGGTGAGTATTTATCAGTGTCTTGTAACATGTTGGTAAGGTTATTGACATAATCCATCTTATCCACCAGTACCACCCCTCCCCCTTTGTTGGGTTTCATCACCCGTATTGCATCCGTTTCTCTAAAGTGATTCAACACTAACACCTCTTCTCTAGTCAAATTAAAAAAGTAATTCTTATAAAATTGATGTTCCTGGAAAATTTCCCTCACAAACTTTTTCATAATGTGCTAGCATCGGTTGCAAAGGTGGATTAAAAATACTTTTTTTCTTTAATCCTACCTGGTTCCCCATGTGCTCAGTCTTACTTTTAAATAGTATTTTAAAATTCAATTTTCTTATGTATAGTTTGAGATAAATTAAAATATGAGAAATGTCAGGGAATCCCTAATATGGTCATTAATGTCAAAGCTGACTAAACAGATGGTTGAAAGGTATATGAGATCGGCAGTCTCTGATATTGGAGAATATGCCCTTTGAGGATTGCAGGCTATCAGAGTTAGTATATTTAATTAAAAGTGGGTGTGGGGTAGTGTGGCCCCTCCACAATAAGACTTGCCCCTTCACCATTGCAAAAAATCAAACTTCTTGACTTTCTTTGTAGATTTGCTTGCATGCAATGAGGGCATTCCTCAGCAGATATATAGTGACATGTCGACATTTATGTTGTCAACCTTTTGTTGTCAACATTAGTGACATTGACCTTTAGCTGTTTCAATCATTTTAAGTATATATATATATATATATATATATATATATATATATATATATATATATATAGATATAGATATATATGTACACACATATATATATATATATATATATATATATATATATATATATATATATATATATATATATATATATATATATATATAGATATGGGTCTACTTTGACCCATCAAAATTAGATTTCAACGAAACATAAACAGACTAACTGATTTTCACGAAAGTGCATTTTCATGAAATGCAAATAAACTGAAAAAAACAGAACACGAACAATGTTTATGCAGTGGGGCACCCCCAATATGGGAGGGCTGTGCACCCATACCCCTGCTACTTTTATATTCTCACTCCAAGAATGCACTACAGTTGGGAAAAGGGACTATTCCCTTATCCCCACTGTGCTGCGATCTAAGCAACAGCCCCCGTTGCTGTTCACTCAGTTGCCTTTTCGCGAAAGTGCATTTTTGTGAAAATGCACTTTCGTGAGAAGGAGTTTGCCTGTTTACGTTTTGTTGAAACATAGTTTTGATGGGTTGAGGTAGACCCATATATATATATATATATATATATATATATATATATATATATATATATATATATATATAGATACCAGAGACTGAGTGATTCAATTGTTATTGCATTTTAAAAGTCTTAATTATCCAAAGTAACAAGTCAATGTACAAATTTAATTAGATCAAATCCTTGTTTCTGCACTTACACATGTTTTTGACTGAGACTAAAACTAAATTATTTAGTTCCTGCAATGTGAATGAACTATTAGAATTCCCCAGGCATTTCACAAATAGTCTGATCAAGGATCATTCTGAAATTTAGATTAACTTAAGACATTTAAAATACTCTGTCAAACAAGGATGATGAAGGAAAAAGATTGGACCTTTTCTATTGGGTGAAATTTTCCTTTCCAAAAAAAAACTTGTTGCATATGCAGTATTAGGTCTAGTTTCACCACTGAGGGATTTCCTGAACATTTAACTTAAGTATAGTTTGCATTCAAAATAGACAAACAAAAAGGAGCACATACATTAGAGTCTGTTGCTAGTGTACTTGTAAAGTTTTGTTTCATACATTAGGGTATCAGGTTTACTTCTCTTTGAAGAGGCACTGCAGTAAGGCAGTTGATTTTTTGACTTTTATTTTTTATTTATTTTATTTTACATTTGTTGATCGGGTTAGTCCAATTGGATACATGTCCATTTTCAGCAGAGGCCCGGGGAGAAAAGCTCCAAGGGTATGCAGATACAGCATTACATAATACCAGCATTACATATTACAAACAGACTATTTACAGAGATTACATAAGTAAGCAAGTTAAACAAGTTCCACAGGTTACAGTTAATCCTGAGCACAAGTCAGGATTAAATTAAATTACACAGTAAACTGGTTAACAGATTTTTACACATTCTAGAGAGAGTTAGCCAGGCTTGATACATTGACATAGCCAGTTAAATGACAAATGTTGTTTGAGTCTAGTTTTAAATTGACCTAAGGTGGAAAGTAAGGTAATATCAGCTGGAAGAGAGTTCCAGGATCTACTTACAGAGTTTGCAAAGAGAGAATCACCGGCTGTGTTATTAATTTTGCTAGTCTGAATTAATAGTTTGTTAGAGGATCGAAGCGGTCTAGGATTGTTATAGGGGGTGATAATATTTTTAAGTGCAGGAGTATTGTCCGGATTATAGAGGATTTTATAGGCTATAATCAGTTGGTTATTCTGGATTAGGCTGGGTAGTTCAAGCCACCCAAGCTGATTTAGATTGATGCAATGATGTGTCCTAAAAGGCAGCCCAGTGGCAAACCTGGAAATGTGGTTGTAGCAAATTGAGAGTTTGTTAAGGACAGTCCTGTTTAAATTCAAGAGTAGAGGGGATGCAAACAGAAGGGTTGAAAGAAGGTGAGAGCGAGCTATGGCAATTTTAGTTGGAGGGGTTAGGAAGGCTTTTATTCTGTAAAGTGACCCTAATTTTTTATTGATGGTTTTGATAGTTTGGTTAACATGTAGGTCAAAATTTAGATTATTGTCTATGATGACACCTAATAGTTTTGTAGATGGGTCAGGGGAGATTATTGTGCCATCATTTGATTTTATGGTAAAGGTGAAAGCGGTAGACCTATGTGTTGGTGAAAATAACAGCATTTTACTTTTTTTGGGATTTAGGATCAGACGATGTTCAGAAAGCCAGTTTTCTATTGTATTAAAGGTGGTCTGGGTAGCTGACCATAACTCTACTAGAGATGTGGCTGAGCAAATCAGAGTAGAGTCATCAGCATATTGGATACAGCTGACTTTTGGGATGACAGTATAAAGGTCGTTAATGAAGATGGAGAACAGCAAGGGCCCTAGTATAGAGCCTTGTGGTACTCCAAGGGTGTTAGGTAGAAGGTTAGAGAGTTTGTTCTGCCAGAGGACAGCCTGCTGTTGACCATTCAGGAAGGATTGAAACCATTGGAGGGCTCCAGTATCTAGACAGAATGTTTGCAGGGTGTGGATTAAAAGTTGGTGATCAACCATATCAAATGCCTTGGAAAGATCCAAAAAGAGGGCTGAGGATATATAATTATTGTTGTGATTATGGTTTATGGTGTTGGTAAAGGCTAGGAGGGCTGAAGTAGTGCTGTGATGAGGACGGAAGCCATGCTGAGTATCTGCCATAAGACAATTCTGGATTAGGTGGTGCATGAGTTGTCTATGAATACATTTTTCCATAATATTTGCAAGTGGAGAGAGTATAGCTATTGGCCTATAATTGGAGAATTCAGTAGAGCTGCCTCCTTTGTGAAGTGGGATTACATAGGATATTTACCAGCTGGTGGGAATTTTAGCTTCTACTATGGTTCGATTGATTAGTATTGAGATGGGGTAAGCAATAGCATCAGCTGATTTTTGTAGGTACTCGGCAGGGAGTTGATCAGCAGAAAGTGTAGTGGGTTTTAATTTTTTGATCAAGGTATGGATAAGTGAAGTATCAGCTGGTTGGAAGCTGAACGCGAGTAGGTTTCTCGGGGTGCTACTTTCAGGACCAGGGGAGCTAGGAGGTAGTTGGGTAGCTAGGGCTTGAATTGTCTCAGTAAAGAATTGGTTAAAACTATCAGAAACATCTTCAGGGGTTTTATCAATAGTAGCAACAGGGATTGGGGTTGAAGTTTGTCCAGGATGTAGTAGATTATGTAAACCTGCCCAAAACTTCTGAGGGTTATTTTGATTTACTGTCTGTAAATTACAGTAGTATTGTTTTTTTGGTTTCGTTCCTGGTTTGCCTGTATTTAATGTGATCTTGAGGGTCTTTAGAAGAACACCATAAAGCCCACGCTTTGTTTCTAAGGGTAATTTTGAGTTTAGACTCTATAGAAAGCCATGGCACAGTTTTTGCCTTGGTTCTCTTTGAACGAACAGGTGCATGTAAATCAAGGATCTCAAGGAATTTGTTGTTAAAGTATGCATTGCTACTGCTTCCTCTAAGGGGAGGTGTTTTAGAATAGACCAATTACATGAGTTTAGTTCTTGTTGGAATTTGGCAGGGTCAAAGTTTTTATTGTTTCTAACCTTTCTGAGTAAGGGTTGTTGGGAATTAATGGTTTTGTGCTTAATTACATATGTGAGAAGGTGATTGCTTAGGCCATTAAGGAGGGTACCAGAGGTGTACAGTTGGGGGTGACTATTTATGAGTACCCAGTCAAGTATACTTTCTTTTTGGATGGGTTTACCTATCCTGGTAGGGGTGGATATGATTTGTGTAGATGTATGCAGGTTAATATGGGTGGTTGGGGATTCTGAGGAACAGTTGCCCCAGTCTATGTTAAAATCTCCAAGTAGTAGGGTTTCTTGGGGGTAGTGACATGATAGCCAGTGCAGGATATCTTCAAATGTAGATATATTGTTACCTGGGAGAATGTACATACAGATTATATTAATGCATTTATTTTTACATTGATTCTGTTTAGCTTTTATTAAAATATTTTACTGAAATGTTTTATTACTGATTATTTTAGATATGGATTAATTTATAACTTGTCTCATTCATTATGAGAAAGAATTAGTAGCGCAACAAGAAGTTTTGCCATGTCGATGGGCTCAGATTGCTGTCTGCTTCATGAATTTGGGACAGGGTTTTTGTGTTACTATGTGCTTTCTGAAGATGAATTCATCTGCGATAAAACGGATGGTAACTGTCTAGAATTTTCTTAAAAACACTGTTCTGTTGCAAAACACACATTTTATCAGAGATAAAGAACAATTCTGAAGTTAAATCAGCCATAAACTATCCATTATCAAAGCAGGTTTAGCAGCTTGTAAGGATAGGTAGAAAAACTGCCACACAGCATCTCATACACATGATGTAACTTTGGAGGTATAGCAACCCCATGTGTTCTCGCTCCATCATGCTACCCTGTGATGTCACAGTTCAACAAAGGTTCAGGCTTCTGATGAAGCTACTTCTATGGCTTTTGTAGGAAGCTACTCTCCTACTTAATTTAACTGACAGCTCAGGCAATAAGCAGATGCAATATGTTAGATTCAGATTCAGCTTTTAATACTCCTAAATGATTTGTCTGTATCCCAACCAAGACTTCTAGTCACATGTTTACTGCTTAATTTTAGGTAATGAGAGACTGGATCTTCTGATCTTGACCAGATTCACCATAATGGCATGGTTTCATGACTGAATAATTTCTGATGTATAACTACTAACCACAGCATTTTTTAACAAGAATGAGAGACTCAGCTAATTAGCTCATCAAGCACTTAATGACACATTTTCCTATTGGTACTTTCTGTATTTTATGAGTCATGATTTGCAGACGTGCTTCTGAAATGGTTTTATGTATTGAATTATCTTTGAATAACTTTATTGACTACCCAAATCAAAAACACACTGTGACTCAATAGAAACGGTACTTAAGAATGCTGTAAGTAAATCCATCTGCCATACATCAAAGCCAATACTCTTAAAATGCTGACATGAACTTATACCAGTGATTGTGGTTTTGCTAAAAGACATACTTTTGTAGGAGCAGAACATCAGTATGAATCCTTAACCAAAGAGCAGAATTCCTGTTACATTTATTTTCCAGGACATATTATTTTACCAGACTGTGGTCACTGATGTCCTGCTGTGCTCTAGACTTTTTCTCACCAACCTTGTATATACTGCTTATTTTATTTTTCCTGTGATCTAAAAATAAATAGACCTTTAAGCATCTGCATCTGAAACAAATGTTCACACACATTTTACAATTCAGCTTTAGATTCCAGCCTGGATCAATCAAGCTAGAGTTATCCTGTGTGTACTGAAAAGGCATTCTTCATAATCTGCATTTAACATGAAATTAGATTCTGTTAAAACAGACTCTTCACTCTTATATCTTTCCTTTAGAATGGTTATATTAAATCATCTACAATATTTTTGCACTTATGATTACTATTGGAAGATGAATTGTATATATGTCCAAAATTGGTGAACTAGATCAGTTTAGCATAAAGCTAAAATACTTTGTTATCCACTGCTCCTTGTAGAAATCATCAATACTTCGTTATTGAAAAAAAAAGTTATGGTACTTTCTGGTTGACTTTCCACCTCTAGTTTATTGCAAATATGACTATTTTATTTTGTAGCAGTAGAATCTGGGAAACATATTCTTTGGCTCTATCTTGTGACACCTCTCCACAGGATATGTTTTTTGAAGTGCAAATATTTTAGTCAGACATATAAATGCAATGTACAGGTAGAATAATACATGGAGATTATTGTTTATTATACAATGACCCCCCATTAATATTTCAAAATGTGCATGCTGATTGGCCAGCATGCCCATTATAAATCCCACAATATACCAATGGAAAAAGGTCTAGTCGCCCGGACTTTTTTCCGTTGGTATAAAGTGCTAAAAACAATTTTTTAACAAATAAAAAGAAAAAAAGAAAAAAAATGGAGCAACAGAGACTTTCTTTTCTCTGTTGCTTCCATTTCAAAGCATTGATGTACTGGGTATGCCTGGGATGCAAGTCCCATATGCATCCTCAGTACATCAAAACAAGGAAGCAGTGTATCACAAACAGTGGAAGAATAGTAATGCACCTTTATACAAAGACATTCCCATGGATTTACTAATCTGCCATGCAGGACTAAACTAGTCCTGCACGTCAGTGGCAGTTTAAGAGGAGGATGGCAGCACACCATGCATAATAATGAAGGTGTGCTGCCTGAGCTCCAAATCCTACACTGAGTGTGGACAAGTGCAGGGGGCATGTCTGAGAGTAGAGCTCTCAGAATAAACACACCCCTGCAAAGTAGAAGAGAAGAAAGTCTAAATAAATGAGCAAAACCGCTCATAGGTGTCCGCATATCTCCATCAACAGCCCCCATGTGTTCAACAGCATCAGTACATTTAAATAAAATGAAGAAACCCCTGTATTATTATTTTTTAAAACCCCAAGTGCAGCTAACCGTAGCTGCATGGGTTTGTCCATCGCTTAGCTACAGTTAAAGCAGCTGAAAAGGCTGAAGAGGATAACAAGGAATATATATGCAAATAAAGCAGCACAGCAATACTGGAGTGATTAGAGCATCCGCCTAGCGAACAGGCATTCCCGGTTCGAGTCCCACTGCAGCACAAATCATTTTCCATGGGAAATCTGTTTATGAATATATTTTACATCATTTTGCCACATAACCTACATAACATTTAAATGTGAACTGGAGTACTGCATGAAATGCACTTGTGAAGTGTCAGTGTCATAATGAATATGGCACTAGTAAATAGGTTTAATCACAAATAACTAGCAGTAAGCATGTCTAAGTGCATTTGCGCAGGGGTAAGCATTGCCCACACAGATTAAGCAAAGTAGAAGTTAACTGAGTGTAAGAAACTGTAACCGGAGGTTAGCAGTGCTTACCATTACGCAAACCCGCGCAAACCCACTTACAACCACTTTAAAGTGCCTTAATCACTCTGGATCTAACAGCCCATGTTCTGCCCAGCAACAAAATAAACTGCCTCTGCAAGGCTCAAACTCAGGACCTTGTACATTATAGTCACAGTAGTTAACCACTAAGACATCATAGCAATAGATATGCATCAGGTATCAGCAAACTAATTCTCACCACAGGAAATCAAACCAAACATGTGAACTGAATTTATGTACAGTGTGAAGTGGTATAATCTGTTACATAACATAAATATGTGAACTGGAGTACTGCAGTAAGGCCAGATGTGAGGTGATATTGCAATAAAGTGTTGACGTTCCCAGGACCGCATACAGCATATGTAAACATGAATCAAGGATACAAGATACATAAATAAAATGTAATGAAGAAGACATCAATGCCAAAAGGCAAATAGGCAAATCAAATATTAAGCATTGCTAAGCATTGCACAGCACTGCTACCCAGACTACTGGCTGGATACTACCAGTGGGAGAAACAGTGTCAACCAGCAAAGTCAAATCCTAAACAAACGCATGTTCGTCCCTAGCGGGATGACCCCAAACATGCTGCTAAAAAGAGTCTTCGGGGTAACATACCATGCCTTACAGGTAAGCAAAGAAGGATATGTATGTTCGTGGACTGAATGTGTGGGAACCCTGAAGATCCATGGGGTGAAACAACTTACAAGATGGGTCCCAAGAAGTGGAGAGTGGGCAATGTGTAGTGGTGTGGTGAGATTCGGATGGAACCTCTATGAAGGATGATTGTTGTGGAGGAAGGAGGGGGTGGAGGGAATGATGGGTAAGACATTATGGTCTGAGGCATGCCAGGGTTGGATGGACCTGTTCTAATGGGACCGCCCCATGGATGTAAGCGAGAAAAGAGGGGGGGACAGGAAGGTAACTGAGACATACCATTTCCCACAGTAAAGCACATAATGAGTAATATCAGTGTTGCATAACCCATGGAATAACATAATATATATATATATATATATATATATATATATATATATATATATATAAATATATATATATATATATATATATATATATATATATATATATATATATATATATATATATATATATATATATATATCTATATGACCTGGAGTACTGCTGCCAAAAAAGAACATATATATATATATATATATATATATATATATATATATATATATATATATATATATAAACCTACAGTACTGCAGGAAATGCACATGTGAGGTGTCAGTATCATTATGCATAAAGCATTAGTTAGGTTAAGCAGCAAAAAGCAGTAGTAAGCATATGTCAGCACTACTGTAAGCGAGTTGATGGCCATACATCCCATACATCCCCATGTTTTTAGATATATATACAGCAATATGCATATATATATATGCATATATATATATATATATATATATATATATATATATATACAGACATATACACATATATATGTGTGTGTGTGTGTGTGTGTGTGTGTGTGTGCGTGCATAGATATACACAGATATATAGCTATGATAGGAAACAGCACCCAAGAATGACATATGTTCACAGGCTATGCCAATGTAAGTGAGGGGCCCAAGCAAGAAACATGTAACACGTAACATGACCTCCCCCCACCCCAGCCGGACAGAGGAAACATACAAACAAACCCACAAACAATGTAAATAGTCCACTGCTCCCCAGACCACAGGTAGGATACAACCGGGAGGGGACACAGTGAACCCGTGAAATCTAATCTTGGAACACAGACAGGAGCGTCCCTTGCGAGACACCCCAAAAATTGTCATAATATGGGAGGAAGCCAGTGTGACGACCTTTCAAGGTGGGGTGTGTACATATCTGGATTAAGAGGGTGGGAAAGCCTGATGACTCATGGGTCGACACAATGTATGAGATGGGTCCCGTGAAGTGGAGAGTGGGCAGCGTGTAGTGTTGTGTTCAGACCCAACCTTCATCCAGAGTAAGGATGAGTTCTGTAGAGGAGGTATGGCTGGGGGAACTATAGGTAGTTAGTTATAGGTCTAGGTGTGCAGGTGTTTGCTGGAGTGGGTCTATACGGACAGCCCCAGGGATGTAAGCAAAAGTGTTCATTGGGCAGAGGTGCCGCCCAACGAACAGCCACACCCACTATGAGTCCCACTGCAGCAAAGTCTAATTTACATGGCAAAGAATGGAATAACCAGATGTAGATGTATATATGTAGAGGTATGTGTGTGTATATCTACCGATAGCTACCTGGAGATATGCCTCTCCCTCTCCATAGTACTAATGTATACATAAAGAGACAGAATACATATAAATATCCACATATAGACATAGACATATACATATGCAGACACTCATACACCCATATGTCGTTAGTTTTTATATATATATATATATATATATATATATATATATATACAGCAATATATAAATATATACATGTATGCATACATATACAGACATTTATGTATATAGTAATGTAGATATATGGATTCACTTCATAACACTGAAAACTCAAAATACTGAAAATGAGAAAATTTCATA